>NW_008350126.1:3029976-3100576 GCF_000622305.1 Nannospalax galili | reverse complement strand
TTCTTTCTTTTTTAAGGGGGCCTTTTTGAGTTCCAGCTGTCCTGGAACTCACTATGTAGACCAGGCTGGCCTTGAACTCATAGAGATCCACCTGCCTCTGCCTCCCAAGTGCTGGGATTAAAGGTATACGCTACCACACCTGGCAAAAATACATTTTTAAAAAATTAAAAATAAATAGAATACATGGTTCAAAAAACAATGCTAAAAAGAACACCAAATATTTACAGGTAAAATGGATGCACCTAGACAGAGGCATTAACTTGAAATCTTGCTTTTGACAGGCTCATATCAAATTATAGGATTTTCACTAATCCTCAGATAAACACTGTAGATACTGTTCTTACCTCAGGAATCACCTGCTGGCTAGCAAGAGATATTCTTGTTGAGGAACTGACAGCACTTCACCTATCAGCTTTTGAGAGGCCAACAAGTCTTCCAGGGAAATTTCCCACAAGCAAAATGAGAGGCTGAAGGTGGACCTATGCAAAAGGGGCACCCAAGCAGGGGCACCCAAGCAGAACGGGCCACCCTGAGATCTGTATGAGTCCTGACCCTCGGGCTTGCTCATGGGTGCTTCCCAGTCTGCATATCCCATCTTAGCAAACTCTTCAATGTAGGTGATATCACTACCTTCCATCTAGTTGATCGGGATATACATCCAGAACCACCTGGGTCCCTTTTCTGGTATCTCTTAACCCCTGCATCAATCCTCAGTTCTCTTGCAGCCAGGTCTTGAATCTAGTCTCTCCTCTCTTCCCTGCCTGGATCCTAAGCAGCCACCACTATCCTGGCTGTAGTTTACCTCTGATTCCTTCCAAGCCCACACATCTACAAACAACCTCCTGACAAACACATCTTTTAAGAGATAATTTGGATTATGTTGCTTCCTTTCTTAAAACCCTCCAAATCGCCTCCTAGCCATCCCAAACAAAGCTATAGGTCTTTCCCAGCACTGCAGAGGGCCTGTCTCCACTCCTTGGGTGGCCTCATCTCTGACCAGGTAGCCTCCCTGACCCTCCTGCTAGTCATGGTCAACCCAAGCATTTCCTTACTCTAACATGCAGTCACATATTTCGTGGCCTTACCATACCTTCATCTCGGGGTCCATCTCTCTGGAAAAGCCACCTTCTCAGTAAGGCTTTCAGTGGTGCCAACATGAGATTTCCTGCATCCTTCCATGTTCCACCAATCTCTTCCTAGCACTGTCTCACTCACATCTGCAATCCCCTATTCATTTCTTTATTGCCCAGCCCTCCAAAGTGTCTCATTCCATGATTTCAAAGGAAATAGCATGTTGGTCTCTGATAGTGTACATGTAGTTTTTCTCATCCAAACTGAAACTGAGGCTTGGTCCCCAGTGTAAGAGCACTAAGAGGTAGGAGGCATTGAAAAGTGATGAGTGGACAGGCAAGATGGCTCGTTGGTTAACAGTGTTGGGGGCAGACCCTTAATGACCCCAGAATTCAAGTAAAGATGGAAGGAGAAAACCAACTCCAGAAAGTTGTCTTCTGACATCTACACATGTGTTGTGGTTCCTGTACAACCCCATCACACACACATACACACACACACACTAAATTTTAAGTGATTAGGTCACTGAGAGGGATCAATGCCTTTCTTTGGGGACTAGATTAGCCATCTTGAGAGCAGGTTTTTATAAGGTTAGCCCACACCTGAAGTGTTCCTCTCCAACACACACATACCTACCACCCTGGCCACTTTCTGTGGTTAGTTAAAATAACAAAAGGCTGTCAAAAGAAGTCAAGCAGAGGCCTCGCCCCTCAAGGATTTATAGACACTTAACACTTAACCAGGGGAGAGTGGCTAATAAGGCCACGCCCCTATCCAAGATATATAGGCCATTAACAGTTGCCAGGAGGACAGACTATTTTTTCTTCAGTGGGGAAGACATCCATAAAATAGCCCAAGCTTCTCTAAGTACTCCGATTAAACTCATTGGTTCACAAGCTGCATTTGGGTGGAATCATTTCTTTGTTTCTGCCCTTGGGGCCCTATCTGTGGTGAGTAGACATTCATGTCTCCTCAGGAAAAAAAAAAAAAAAAAGGGTTCATACAACAGGGACAAAGGCTGTCTCAGGCCATTTATAATTTATCTTGAGCCTAACTTAATAAAAAGTAGGACTGGAGAAAAATTTACAACCATTACATAAGCAAACTGGACTACTTTGAGTTCATTATCTCAAACCTTCTAAAAATGTGCCAAAGCCTTTGAAGGAGTATACCCTAACCAACCACTGATGCTTTCAAATGACTGGAAAACACTGGTCCTGAGAGTTCCCAGGATGGGGCTAGAGATGTGGCTCAGTAGAGTGCTTGCTTAGCATTCACAAAGTCCTGGGTTCTATCACCATCACCTCTTAATCTCCTTATGGCCTCACATCCGTAATCACAGCACCGAAGAGACAGAGTCAAGAGGATCAGAAGTTTAAGGTCATCCTCTGATATATAGGCAGTTGAAAACCAGCTTGGATACCAAGAATTCCCAGCAGGGAAGCCAGTAGGCCTGTCTTCCTCCTGCCATGGGACTTGGAAGCAGGCAGTGAGCATGTCAGCATCTTCTTTCAAAGTAATACAAATGTGCCACACTATGGGATTCAGGACTGGTGACATGCTTAACATCACTTGTAAAACAGTAGTGGAAGAGGACGGCTAGGGGATCCATCTGCGAAGGACAGAAGTGCACCTCTCTACCCTGACAGACCTCTGCCATGAAGCACTGAAGAGGTGTGTAGCCCCCACAGCCAGAGTCAGCTACACTATCAGCTGGACACAGATGAGCCCAATGAGTCAGGAGAACTTAACCTTGGATGTGTTAATGTGTCTGAGAACTGACAGTCACTATGACAAGGAGCCAGAGAAGAGCCTTTGCTCAGTCAACCAAGCCCTGGAGATCTGATATCCCCCACATTCCATCTTACCACTTCCTAAGACCACTCCAGAAAAGCCAAGCTGCCTGTGGACAACACTGGTCCAGCAAGTGATGCTCAGGACCAATCTGCCATGGTTACCATCTAAGAACAGCTAACAACCTTGTCCACCAGCCACCAATTCCCCTGAATGAGCAGACCCAAGACCACCACTGAGATTAGGCCTCATCTGGTACCCATGGCAACAAAAAGACCATCAAGGCTGGGTTTAAAGATCACGATTAAGATTTACTTAAGGAGTAAAAACCAAAGGAAAATAATGGCTCAGCTAGTTCTTAACAGGACAGAGGAGAAAGGGAAGGGACTGTGCACTGCTTTGAGTATCTCTAGGTTTTGTTCACAACCTTTCCAATCTTAAAATCATCAAATGGGGGTGAGGGAGCCTCCTAGTACTCCAGCCCCTGAGTGCCATTGATAAAGCACTTCCTTTTCTCCAGGGCCAGAGCCTGATCACATGAGCTTTTGCTTTTCTAAACTTGTGTTTGTTTTTGTAGTTTCTGCCAAGTTAAATCAATCCGGCTTGTGGCCACATTCAAAAAAAAAAAAAAATCACAACTCACTCCAACAGCTTCAGCCTTTGACTTCTTTCCAAGAATGAAGAGCAGTGTTTGTATGGATTTCACATGCTTGGTGATCAAATCCTCTAATTACTCAAATCTGTGTCACAGAACTGCACATTAGCAACTTGCAAAATGACAGATTTCCATGATCTGATATGCATGGCTAAAGCTCTTCCTTTCACTCAAGGAGGATGGAAACACTAAG
This sequence comes from Nannospalax galili, assembly GCF_000622305.1. Lineage (NCBI taxonomy): Eukaryota > Metazoa > Chordata > Mammalia > Rodentia > Spalacidae > Nannospalax > Nannospalax galili. The sequence goes on along the minus strand of NW_008350126.1, from coordinate 3,096,863 downwards.
TTTTCTTACAACTGCACATCCTGTGTATGAGTATCTCTTGACATATCTTTAACTGAACAAAATGCCATATGCACCCCACAGCTACGTTGCTGGCCTCCACCCACCACCACAACCTGCCTTGTAACATAGCCAAGCTTTGCCTACAGTCTTCACCACCACCTGGACCCCAGGTGCTGAAACCCTTAGGGTTCAATGGTACTGGTTACAATGAAATCATTCCTAACAACTCCCTGGAGGGAGAGTGACTAGAGAAACCCTTGGTTTTCTGAAGAAGGAATGAGTCGTACCTTGACAGCTGGCAGAGTGGTTCCAGGGATACATCTAAGAGAAGACAGAACCTGGGGTTCAGGGGTTCAGCCACTGAGCCCATGGGTTGGAAACATGAATGCCAATACCAAGGTCTCTTTGGTGCCTGTGGTGGCTAATATTGTCAATCTGACAGAACCTGGGATACAAGTTTCTGTGCATACCTGTGAGATTATCTGGATTAGGTTACTGTAGTGAGAAGACACTGTGGGTGACACCATTCCATGGGCTGGGGTCTTAGACTGAACAAAAGGGAGAAAGTGAGCTGAGCACCACCATTCACCTCTCTCTGTGCCCTGAGCACAGATGCAATGTGACCAGCTGCCTCACACTCCTGCCACCATGCCTTCCCTGCCAGAATGGACTGTACTCTTGAACTTGAGCCAAAGTAAACCCTTCCTTCTTTAAATTGTTCTCATCAGATATTTGTCACAGCAATGAGACAACTTTACAGCTCCTAAGAGCTGGCCCAATTGGCCTCCTAGTTGTGCCACTGCAATCAAGTCTCACTGAGGTACCTCTCACCTGGAAACACAGAGCCCTTAGGTGCCTCTTATCTGGAAACACAGAGCCCTTAGGTGCCTTTCACCTGGAAACACAGAGCCCTGACCACCCCACTTCTGAGCAGCTCCACAAAGGAGCCAGGTACCCCTGGCCTTCAGAATTCAGCCCCCTCCTCCCCTCTGCTCTCCACTGAGTTAACACAATTGTCTCTGATACCTGAGTGCTCCCCCATCCCAAATAGGGGTGTAGTACGGTGATAGAAGGCTTACCTAGGATTGGTTTCTAGACCAGGAAAAGAATAAAATTACAAAGAATGGTCACTGTCTCCCACCTACCCCTGCCTGGATCATGGTGGGTCTGGCTTTGGGGAAGCCATGTCTGGGGCCACTAATTGTGGCCCTTAGGAGAAAGGTGGGTAACATTACAGGGCTGGGGGGAGCTCAGAGAGGCACAATACTTGACACCAGAGGAAGAAAACTCTCACCACAAAACTCCCCAACAATGGCTGCTCCTGCATTTGCTCTGAGCCACTGACTTCCATCCCAGAATGATCCTTGCAGTGAGGTCATAATTCTCAGGGGCACAGAGTCCCCGGGTCGGCATGTTTCTAAGTCTATTGTGTGACTCTGTGTGTCTGTGAGTCTGTATGCACACCAGTATTTGTGTGTCTCTGTGTGTGTGCACATCTGTGCCTGTACGGGAAGGAGGAATAGGCAAGGCCAGGGGATGGTGCGGCAATGCAGACTAAAGGTCTGCAGTGACCACTACCACTGTTTCTCTTTTTACAGAGAAATTTTCTTAAGTTTATTTCTTCATTATCTATTCATGTTTGTTTTGGTGTTGATAATCTATTCCCTACTAAATTTGAGGTAAAACAGCAAATCTAACATTTGGGAAGACTGACATATTTTTCCTGTGGCTCTGCGCCTCTTTCTTAGAATGAAGCAAAGTCTCCTGAGGCATACAGGAAGGGGTCAGCTTGGGAGAGTTGCCAAAGGGAGGTTAACAACAGGAAGTGTCCAGCTGTACCTAACAAGTGTTCAGGTCACAGGTTTTCAAAGGTACAGTCTGAACAAATACAAGAACAGATAAACCAGTATAAGATCATTGCAGGAAGCAGCCAGGCAAATTCAGAGTACTGAACTTCTACAAGAAAACAGTCTTATGTTCTTCAAATTGTCAATGCCAGGCTAAGGAGCTAGCTCAGGTGGTAAAGTGCTTATCTTGTAAGCATAAGGACCTGAGTTCAATCCCCCAGAACTCAAGTTAAAAAACTGGGTGTGTAGGTACACAGCTTTAATCCCAGTACTCAGGAGGTAGAGGCAGGGGGATCTCTGTGAGATCAAGGTCAGCCTGATCTACATTATAGTGAGTTCCAGGCCAGCTGGGGCTACAGGGAGACCCTGTCTCAAAAAGTCCAAACAAACAAACAAATCAGATGTGGTAGTGTATACTTAAACTTGCAGTCTTGGGCAGAGACAGTTGGAGCCCTGGGGCTCTCTGGCTTGTCAGCCTAGCCTACTTGGCCAATTCCAGGCCAATCAGAGACCCTGCCCAGGAGAGAGGAGGACCCGGGTTGGGTAGCCCTATCTGGGGCCAGAACTGCTCCAGCCAGGTCCCCTGCCCAACACCAGAAACTCCACTCCAGGATGAGTAACTTCCCTGGGTCACAGAGCCCGGCTCTGGCCATCTGGCCTTGAGAGTACATGCAGAGTTTAGTGTGGGCCTGGTGGGAGCACACTGGTTAGTTAAACACAGCTTCCTCCTGCCTCGGGGGAGGTTGAAGGTTAGTGTTGTGTGGGATCTTGGATAAAGCAGAGGCAGAAGGTCAGATTGCTGCCACCTCCAGTATGGGTAAGTGTGGACAGAATGGGGAGGAGGCCAGGTGCTCTGCATATAGGAGGCCAGGAGGGATCCTCAAAAGAGAGAAACTTTGAGGAAACTTGAAGAATGAGGATGTGAAGATCTAGGAGAGGTTTTCAGGAAGATGGCTCGCAGAGGGTGGGGGTGTGACTCAATCTCCTGGACGATGGTGGAGGGAGAGTAGCTGGATGTGATGGATAGCTTCAGTTATCAACTTGACACACTTGAGAAGAGAGAACCTCAACTGGAGAATTGCCGCTATTGGACTGGTAGGTGGGCATGTCTGTGAGGTATTTTCTCGACTGCTGAGTGATATGGGAGGGCCTAGGCCAATATGAGTGATGCCATCCCTGGGCAGGTAGGCCTGGGCTGTATAAGAGAAATAGCTGAGCGAGCCAGGGGAAATAAGCCTGTAAGCAGCATTCCTCTGTGGTCTCTGCCTCAGATCCTGCCTCCAGGTTCCTGCCTTGTCTTCCTGCCATGATGGACTGTTAAGCTGTAAGGTGAAATAAACCCTTTCCTACCCCAAGGTGCTTTTGGTCAGTGTTTTATTACAGTAAAAGAATTAACTAGGACACCCTGTCTCAAAAAACAAGTGGATGGTACCTGAGGAAGGCCACTCAAGGCTGTCCGCTGTGCTCCACACACACAGGAACACACAAGCTCACACACGAACACACAGATCCAAATCATCAATGTCAGGATGATAAGAACACAAGGGAGGGACTCCTTCAGAGTTGTAACAACCAAAACGATGGGTCAGTGACCAGGCAGGTCCTAGTCTGGGGAGGAGGAAGTCACAAAACACCTTGAGGAAGGAAGGGAAGTATCAATTGCTGTCAGGACTATCATGGAAAGCTGCCAATTTCTAAGAATAATTGTACAGTCATGGAGAAGAGGGTTTTCCTTCTTAGGAGAGCGACGCACACTTACTTGGCGTGAAGGAGTGCCAAGTGGTCAAAATGGAAAATGTACAGCAAAACCTTCTTATAAGAAGGCAGAAAAAAAATCTGCGTGCCAGAAACACAGAAATTAATGATTGTTGAACATATGTGGAGAGTGTGATTGTCATACTATTTCCCAAGTTTTTACACACTTTAAAACTTTCATTAACAAAGAAACTTTCAAATGACCAAGGAAGTTGAATGTAGTCATGTGCACCTTTAATTCCAGCACTTGGGATGTGGTGCAGGAAGACTGGGAGTTAAGTTCATCCTCGTTTTTTTTTCTGTGTGTGTGTGTGTGTGTGTGTGTGTGTGTGTGTGTATGCATGTGTGTGCAAGCACGTACAAGGCCTGAGGTTGATGTCCATAATCATCTTCCACCACTCATCAACCTTACACATTGAGGTAGGGTCTCTTGATCAAACCTAGAGCTCACCAATATGGCTCATCTCATCAGCCAGCTTCCTCTGGGCACCTTCCCAGACTGAAATTACAGGGGTGCTGCCACACCCACCTGGCTTTTATGTGGGCTCTGAGGATCCAAACTCCCTCCAGTCCTTTCACTTGCACAGCAAGTGCTTTAACCACTGAGCCATCTCCCCAGCCCCATCCTTGGCTACTAATACATAGTGAATTCAAAGCCAGCCTGGGGTAAATCAGAGCCTGTCCAGGCCCTTTGGACAGCAAGCCTGTGAGGTTCCTAAGATGCACAGTACTGGGTATAGTTTTGTGGGGTGAACGCATGGGCCTCTGCTGGAGATTCAAGGTCAGAGATTTGCAGAGACCTGGCCAGCTCCTCAGAGAAAAGTGAATGAGCGTCTCTGAGAAGTGGGAAGAGACACACATGCGCAGTGAGAAGGACCTCCCCTCTGGAGGACCCAGTACATTCAGAAGTCTGTAATCACAAACACATTCACAGGAAGACAGGGGAAGGGAAAAAGATTTCAAAGTCCTCCCCTCAAGTGCAGCAGTAAACTAAGGAAGACAAAGTGCACAAACCCTGGTATTCCCCACCTGAGGCAGCTGTCCTCTTACCCTAGTATACAACACCCCAGTTTCCTTGACAAGAAACAGGGCACCAGGGGTAGGAATGCACACAGCCCTCACCAGGCATCTTTGCATGGGGACTGGCCCATGTGTTTGCAATTAGGAGGCTGCAGGCAGCAGGGAGGAGCTGCGGCCCCTTGCCAGGCAGTGTTTCTTCCTGCAAAACAAGGCCCCCTTTACCCAGGGACCAGCAGCCCAATGGGCGGCAGGGCGCTCTGGACTCACAGAAATGGGAGAAGGGAGAACTCTGGGCTTCAGTCATGTCACCACGTCAGGCCCCACAGCTGGGACGGACCTACACTGTTTCTTTGTGGCCTGAGACACAGAAGCAAAGAGGAAAAACATACATCTATTTCTACCAATGGCAACAAAATATGCAGAAGCCCTTAAAACCAGGCTCTCCTCCACAGTTGCAAAGGGGTCTTTGGGAGTTAGGAAAGGTTAGCCCTAAGCAATAATAAAGTAAAACTTCTCCACTTGAGAATACCGCATTTCTGGAAGCAGAGGCGGGCCTGAGAGAATTCTCTCACATAGATTCGGGAGATCCCTGAATGGACTTACTGGGTGACACCTCCAACCCCCATGGTGAAAACAACAGCAAGCAACAAACTTGGGAGCCCATCTTGAGAACCAGCAATGGGCAGACATGGATGGCTGCCAGGCCCATGAGGTTTACAGTTTTAGGGGTTGTTTGTTTTGACAGGGTCTCACTATGTAGCCCTGGCTGGCCTGGAACTCACTATGCAGACCAGGATAGCTTTGAGCTCAGAAAGATTCATCTGCCTCTACTGGGCCAGAGTTACAGAAATGTATAGGGATTTTTGCAGAGTACTCAGACTGAGACCTGGGAGGAAAAGGAGTCAGCAGCATGGAAGCATTCAACTCCAGTGTCTCAATTTCTTACTATTTTTTGTTGTGAAATATTTTGTTTATTCTCTCTCTCCTCTCTCTCTCTGTCTCTCTGTCTCTGTCTCTGTCTCTCTCTCTCTCCCTCCCTCCCTCCCTCCCTCTCAGTTTGAGACAGGAGTTCACATATCCCAAACTGGCCTCAAAACCACTATATAACCCATGATGACCTTGAACTTTTGATCCTTCTGCCTCCACCTCCTGAGGACTGGGATGACAGATGTGCACCACCATACCTGGTTTTATATGGTGCTGGGGATCAAATATAGGGCTTCACGTATGCCTAGGCAAGCACACTACCAACTGAGCCACATCCCCGGCTCCCTCAACTCCAGTATTTTGGAATATCCTGAGAGAAGAGGGAGCCCACCAAGGATGGGGCTTGAAGCCAGTGCCACAGTCTCCACGTCAGAAGACTTCTGAGTCAGTTCATCATGGGATTCCCCACCAAGGAGGATGAGCACTAAGAGAAGGTAGTGAGCCAGGCGTGGCGGCGCACACCTATGATCCCAGTACTTGGGAGACAGAGGCAGGTGGATCTCCATGAGTTCAAGGCCAGCCTGGTCTACATAGTAAGTTCCAGGACAGCTGGGGCTACAGGAAGACCCTGTCTAGCCAACACTCTGGATGGCAGCTTTAACATCATTATTTCCCCTGAGAGTTCTACTATTCACAGGTTTGATATTTGAGTCAAGCAGAAAGAATTCAAGGACCATAAGCAATCTTGCCTGTCAGGTTTGCTTTCAACGGTAAGAAGTAAGTCTAAGAAAGGAAGTCCTCATCCAGCTGACGGTGCACAGGGCAGGCACGGCCAGGCCTGCTTTCTGGTTTGGAGGTAGCACTGTCTGTTCCTGAACTCCTCTGGAACCTGTCAGTGATGGAGGCTACGAGAGACTCCCTGTGCACATGTTCGTTCACACTGGCAGATTTGCATTTGTGAATCTCCTTTAAAGTAACAATTAGGAAAATAGAGCAAAATCACATTTATTTTATAAAATTAGATGGGAGAAATAGGAAGAGAGGGAAGGAGAGATGGAGATGAGAGAGAGAGAGAGAGAGAGAGAGAGAGAGAGAGAGAGAGAAACTGCCTACTCTGTGGGGAAATGGGGACAAGGAGACCTCAATTCAGCCACACAGAGAAGGCTCTGACTTTTATCTCCTCAGGCTGCTCTGTTTGTTAAAAGCACAAGATAGACAGCCCTGCTAGTGGCACATAAACTGGCATACAGCTTTATAGATGATTATTAAGCCCTGGTCCAGAAGGACCATCAGGTTCACTCCCCAGTGGCTCTCTGAAGTTAACTGGGTCAGGACTTGGGAGAGAACACAGGGCTCTGACCTCTGGCTCCTGGTCACACAGCTACTTGGGGAGGAAGGAATATCCCTGTCTTACTGTTGCATGTCTCACTAGCTTGTGGCAAACAGCCCACACTCCCTGGGTTTAAATCCCAGCTCCCCCATTGCTGTGAGCGACACTTCCTAGCAATACGAAGCCCCAGGGCACAGTTTCTCATCTGTCAAATGGGGCATGATGTCTTCCCAACTCAAAGGATATAAAGTCAGCTTTCATAAAAACAAAACCATTGAAGGTAGTAGGTAGTTAATGGAGACACAAAACTTGCCTATAGTACTTTAATCAGACCCAAAACCAAACAACACACGTAAGAAATTTTGATTTCTTTCTGACATTCCAAATTACATACACTCTACGTATTTACAAAAACCCTTTTTATTACAAGATTTAGAGTCATTTTACAAGCTGAGTTCTTCATTATTGAAAATAGTAACAATATTCTATAAATAACATATCACACCCCTCCACCAGGACTACATCCTGAAGGCAATTTTGGCATGCACTCAATATGCCCCCTATGTTTGGCACAGCACCTGGGGCATTAAAACGCACTCCCTGTGGATTGGTTGAAGAGATGAATATTATATTGTATAAACATTCCTGTATCACTGCAGATTAATATTATGCTAGCAAGGTTTTCACTATAGTAACATTTTTTTGAAAATCTATATATCTCTATATCACTTACCAAATGTATTTTAGTGTTCCCCTTCTACTGAACACTTGGATCATTTCAAATTGTCTGCTGTACCAAATAATGTCAGGGCTAGCACCCCTACATGTAAATATTCTGTGTTTTCTCAGGACAGGTTCCTAGAAGTGGAATTACTGGGTCAAGATGGGGAACTAGGCTTTGTATGCACTGCTTGAAATGGGTCCAACTTAACACATCTATTATATAATGCATAAAAACCTTAAATCTTTTCTGTTTTCTTGTGTGACAAAGTACCTGTGATAAACATTTTACAAGAAGGAAAGGTTTATTTAAGCTATAGTGCTGGATGTTTCGGCCCATGGTCCTTTGACCACATGGCTCTGAGCCTGTTCCAGTGCAGCATATATGGTGGAAGTGTGTGGAAGAAGGGGCTGCTCACCTCATAGCAGCTAGGAAGCGAAAGCCAGGGAGCTGACCCATATCCCTTTCAAGAGCATGTCCAAAATGACTTGAAGGCTTCCTCAGACTGGGCCTTACCTCCTCATTACAACATCATCTGGGAAGCATACCTTTAACACTTGAGTGTCTAGGGATGGCCAAGATCCCCTCCACCCAGGCACACTGATGCACGCCTATTACCATAGAACTGGGAGGCTCAGTAGGAGGAGCTTGCCTTCCAGGCTAACTTAGGCTACACAGTAAGACCATGTCTCAACAATAACAACAAAAAAACAATACAAGCCAAAAACCAGCCTGAGCTTAATTCTATTTCTGGAATGTAAGTTACTATGAGATCTTTAAGTTCCCATACCATGAATAGGCATTTTCCTCTGGAAACTGACTTGATTCCCTACACTTCCATTAGCATTTATGATTTGTAGCAGTTTCATAGTTTAATGTCTGTAGCTTTTCAATATATTTTAATACATAATACAGACCTTTTTTTGCTATGAAATCATATTAGAAACTGTCACTTATTGTTTCTTACTTTCCCAGGTGGCTGTAGATTCATTTGATCCATCCATCACGAGATGGATTGAAGGTATTTTGAAAGTTAACTACATTGGAAGAAGTGGTAATTAGCCTTTTGAAGTACAATTATTGAACTCTAAAGTCTTTCATTAGCCTAACATACCTTCATACTGACTGGTAGAAGTCTCGGGTAACTTCAACAGTGCCTATGTATGTTTTGATGTTATAGTGGTATGATTTATGCTGTTTCTGCTCTATAGAATGGAATTTTCCTCCCTTTGTGTCTTTTTTTAAAAATATTTTATTTATTTAGTTTTTTAACAGAGCATGGGGTAGGGGTTTATTTACAGAAGAGTGGGTGTCCCAAATTTATGGCTGCACTGTAAAGTCCACACTCAAATACAGATCCTGTGACCTCCCAACAGCGGCACAAAATGGTGAGAGAGGTGCCTCTTGGTGTTCTAGGCTTATTATCCTTTGCCCCTCCCCCACATGCAGCTAAGTGGGAGAGGTAATTGAGTCCCCCCTTGACTCCTTGACAAGCGTGGGAAGGAAATGACTATAGCTTGCCAGCATAGTGGTCGGAGGGTATTTCCAGTTAACACTCCACCCTGTCTTCCATCCTCCCTTTGTGTCTTATTATGAGAAGTAAAACATCAAAATGCTTTTAATATATTTTATCTAAATTTATTAATTAATTCATAAATTAATTTGAAAAGATTTTAGTCCATTGTCAGATACAATCTCACAGAAATAATAAGTACAGTCAGGCATGGTGGTGCATGCCTTTAATCCAGTATTTGAGTGGCAGAGGTAGGCAGATCTCTGTGAGTTCAAAGAGAGAACTGGCTGGTAGAACCAGGCTGGTCTATAGAGGAAGTTCCAGACCAGCGGGGGCTACAGGGAGACTCTCTTAAAAAAAAAACAAAAAACACAATAATAGGGGCTGGAGAGATGGCTCAGTGGTTAAGAGCACTGACTGCTCTTGCAGAGGACCCGGGTTCGATTCCCAGAACCCACACGGTGGCTATGAACCGTCCTCAACTCGAGTTCCAGGGGAACCCGAAGCCCTCTTCTGACCTCTGTAGCATCGCACAACACTGGTGCACTCACACACATTCAGGCAATATACTCATACACATAAAATAAAAATAATTTTAAAAAATTTAAAAATAATAATAATAAAGACAATAAGTGCATCCTGAGCTACGCATTGGCTCTCTCCACTGTTTCTGTTCTGTGTCTTAATCTACAAGACTTGCAGAGTGAACTCACGCTAAGCTTCTTTAACTAGCTTTGATATTAACAGGAATATGTTGGTGACATGACTGATGTTTGAGTCTGGAATACATATTAAATAACAATACAAGTTGTCCACCTACCTCTAGCTCCCTATGGTTATTTGAAATCAGAAATGTGGGGTAAACACTTCAAAAGCCATGTGGTCAAGCTGGAGAAGTGACTCGGTGATTAATAGTACTTGCTGCTGTTCCAGAGGAACAGAATTCTGTTCCCAGCACCCACACTGGGTAGCTCACAACTACCTGTAACTCCAGTTCCAGGTGATCTCATGCCCTCTTCTAACCTCCATGGGCATACACCTACATGTGGCGCGCGCGCGCGCACACACACACACACACACACACACACACACACACGCACACACGCACAAATGGAAACAAAAATAAATCTATTTTTTTTTTCTTTTTTTGGTCTTTTTGAGACAGGGTCTCCCTGTAGCCCAAGCTGTCCTGGAACTCACTATGTAGACCAGGCTGGCCTTGAACTCACAGAGATCCGCCTGCCTCTGCCTCCGAAGTGCTGGGACTACAGGCCTGCGCCACCACGCCCGGCATAAAAAAGCCTCGGAGTGTCTTAGCATCTCCCTGTTTTAAGTGTCTGAATGGTTACTGACATCAGAAGAACAAAAGAGAGAATTGCATTTCAAGTGGGTTCAGTTAACAAGAGAGCATGCATCATCCTGCCTCTGAACAAACCTAACTGTAACCAAAGTGAGACAGAGATGGATGCCATCCCATTGTTAGAGATACGGGCACATGAATCCCTAAACAGCACAGAACCCCACAGGAGGCAGCAGCCTCAGGTGTAAGAATGGCTCTTGCCATATTACCTGAAGCCAGTAAAAGAAATGAGGAAGTGGGCACAGGGCCGCAGAGTGGCCGGCACCTTCTTACCAAGGTACCACGACTCATGGAGGGGGCACCAATGGTGACAAACCAGGAGTTGAGAACCACAAAATGTGATGCACACCTAGTAGACCATAATTAATCTACTGATGTAGAGTAGAGCCCAAGCCCTTTCTTCTGAGTAAAGAAAAAAAAAATCCACTGATTGCTGTTTGTACTACTTTTGTCATAAATCACCCACATTTTATCATCTGTTTCCTGGCTCAGTTTTCTTAACAGTGAAGTGTTTAAACACACCTATGAGTCTGAATACAAACCCTGATCAATTCACATTTGAACTCACACGTAAGTCAACAGAAATTGTTTAAACAAGTTTTCTTCATCTTGTATTTTCAAAGCATGTCACTTTGAGCCTTTCCTTTTTTCCTGCTCCACTGGACTTACAGATTATGTGATTAAGTTATGTCTTACAATACAAGCACAGTTCACAGAAGCAAATTTGGGAACACAGGGTGCTAACAGCACATAGCCCAGCTGCTCTGTGGACATACTGGAGGGAGCCCACCATCCTCCAACAGCGAGTGACAGTAGGTGACTGTTGGTTTATTTACAGAGACAACAGAGGTTTTGTTCAATGTGTACCCATAAAAAATATAAGAGGCCTGGCTCTGGAGTAAAGCACTTGCCTAATATAAGGTACTGGGTTCCATTCCAACACTGAAAAAAATGATAGTTTTATTATTATTATTTATTATTATCATTATTATTATACAGTCGGCCTGACTGAAGTTTATGTTGTAATATTAGGAGGAAAAACAAATTTTTAAAAATTGGTTTAAAATTTTTATGAAAAACACATTTATGTGTGGAAAAATAAAAATTGGAAAAGAAGATATCAAACTGTTACCAATCATACTTAACTCTGGATAAGAATCAGCAATACACCCTTTCTATGACTTTAGTTGCTTTAAAATCTTCTGTATTACCATTCATGCAACCTAAGCTCGTTGTCATTTCTAAGAAAAAGAATGCAAACTGGAAGCCATGTTTTGGGAAAGGTTGAATTTCAGGCATTCCTGGAAGAGTCTGGTGAAGCTGTTAGGAGGGAGGCAAGGATTTTTGTGTTGCCTTTTCTTAAATACACCTGTGATTAATCTCCGCTCTCATGTAGTCCAGGTTGTTCGCCAACCTACTATGTAGCAGGGGCTGACCTGGAATTCCTGATTCTCCTGCTTCTACCTTCCAGGGGTTGAAATCACAGGCATGCACTACCATGTTCAGTTTTGAAATATACCTATGAATCCGAATATAAAAACCTTCATCAATTTCCATTAGGACTTATACCTAAGTCAACAGAAACTGTCTCAACAGTAATAAGCCTCATGCTCTTTTTTAAAGAGACGATGGGCTTCGGACATCAGATGGTGCCATCTGCCACCCCTGTAAAGCAGTTCTATATGATCAAATGTGAAGGGTAATATTCCTAACACAAGAAGGGAAAATCCAAAGCCAGAAATGCCCAGACCTAGGATGTCTCAGGCAGACTGGGTCACAGGATTCCCAGCCTGTTTGGACTGGCATGCTGACCTCTGGTGACCTTGACTGTATAGAACCACTACAGGGTTAACCTTATAGAACTGAGACAAGGAAGAGAGGTTCCCTAAATGGATCTCTCACAGAGCCTGAGACAGTTGGTGTGTCGGTAACAGCAGCAATGTTCACTGACCTTCCAGGGTAGGGAAGGAATGCCAACCCCAAATGAACTGACACTGATACATTTCACTAGTTTAAAATGTATGGGGTCAGCCGGGCGTGGTATCGCACACCTTTAATCCCAGCACCCAGGAGGCAGAGACAGGAGGATCTCTCTGAGTTCAAGGCCAGCCTGGTCTACATAGTGAGTTCTAGGACAGCTGGGGCTACAGGGAGACCCTGTCTCAAAAAGACCAAAAAAATAAATAAATAAGTATGGGGTCCGGTGTACACCTCACTGACACAGCACCTGCCTAGCATTCATGACGCCTGGGTTCCATCTCCAGCATCGCCAAAAACAAATTAAAAAAAAAAAAAGAAAGAAAAACCCAAAATAGGGGTGTGTGTAAACATAGTTATTAACTGTAGACGAAAACAAGGATTGTTTTTATTAAATATCCTTGAGAAATCAGGTGAGGAGGCCAGGTGTATCCATTTCCAGAATTCCCAAGTCACAGAGAGGCCAATTGTATTGTTTCTATGATGGGCAGGGTCCACGTGGTGAGCAGAGCCTGGATATCAATCAGGCATAAATTCAGGTGCCTCTCAAGACATGCTGGGGAGTGACTGAAGTCCTTTCTCATTGACTTTAAACACTTATTTATTTATTTATTTATTTTTATTTATTTATTTAGCGTGTGCATGCACGTGCTGTGGCACACATGTGAAAGTCAGAAAATAACCTGTGGGAGTTGGTTCTCTCCTTCTACCGCACAGGTTACAGGGGTCCAACTCAAGTTGTCAAGCCTGGTGCTAAGTGCCTTTACCACCAACCATCTCACTGGCCCATCACCGAGTTTAAATAGAAAGCATGCCAAGGAAACCTAGACGGGAAGTTTAACCCTGTGAGCCCTAGAAAGGCCTCAAGGCATGATGGAGACTTCTCTAAGGACAAAGCAATCCCACCCAGGAACAGAAGATTTGATCTACACATCAGAGCTCTGGCTGCCTTCCCCATCACTACCCAAGGCACTTGTCTAGTACTCACACTGAGGAATGGTCAGTCCCCAGTGGAGCAGTGTTGGGAAGCGGGGTCTGTTGGGAAGAGTTATTATGCGTCATGAGATGGAGCCCTCATGAACGGATCAATGCCTTTCTGCTTGCGTTCTGGCTCTGTGGGACTAGATTCGTTACCACAAGCGTGGGCTGTGACAAAATAAGACAGATCTTTCCATGCTATCCACTGTCCCTTTAGCTTTCTGATATGAGCTACAGTCCCATAAAGCCTCACTAAATATTGCTACCTCACCTAGAATTTCCTGATCTCCAGAATCATAAGCCAACAAACCTCTTTTCTTTATAAGTTACCAGGTGTAAGGTATCTTGTTATAGCAAGTTGTCAAATGCTATCATCACATATATCATTTCCTGGTGATAAATCGCTTTGCCTTTTATCTCCTACTGCTGCTGTTTCTCTAGTTGAACCCCAACTGTATCTTCCTCAAGTCACCCCAATATAATGGTGAGAAACAAAAATACAACTTCCTTTTTAAAAATTTTTATTCTTTTTAATATTCTATTTATTATTTTTATTTTATGTATATAAATGTATTGCCTGCATGTAGGTAGGTGTACACATGTCATGAAGGAGGTCAGAAGAGGGAGTCAGAGTCCCTGGAATTGGAGTTTATGGATGGTTGTTAGCTGTCAAGTGGGTTCTAGAATCAAACCTGGGTCCTCTACAAGAGCAGCCAGTGCTCTGAACCACTGAGCCATCTCTCCAGCCCGTTTTCATTCTTTTTAAATTATGTGCATATGTGTGTGTTTGTATGTGGGTATGTACATGGGGGTGCAGTGCCCACGGAGGTCAGAGGAGGGTGTTGGGACTCCCAGAGTTGCAGCTATAGGTGTTATGTAAGTAGCACAATGTAGGTGCGTGGAACCAAACTCAGGTCCTCCGGAAGAGCTCTTCTATCTTAGGGGAGATCAAGAGTCTCCTGGAGTTCCAGACCTCAGTGGAGGAGATAGGGTTCCAGGCTAGGAAAATGAGGATCCAAGAGAGGTCACCATAATTCTGGCCCCCAAAGACCAGTCTACCACAACTCTCCCCAGCAAGAATCTACCAATCACCCAAATTTAACAACAAAACTATGTGCACAGGTCAGCATGGACTCCCTCCAGACCCTGCCATTAGCCTCCAAGAGCTTAAGAGGGAAAAGTGAGTTGAGGACAGGACTCCTGCCCACTCTCTCTGCAGAGTGGACAAAAGGAATGGATGATCGTGGGCTGCCACTAAGCCAACCCTCAGATGTGCATGTTTGAGCAGGCTGTGCTGTTGCTCAGCCACACCACTGACCACACAGCCACATGAGGCACCAGGATCCAGGCTGCAAGCTCCTTCTCTCCCAGCTGGCATTCTTATGACATCACATTCTGCCACCCCCCAGACGGATGTCTGTGTGGCACCTTGAGTACATGGTGCTCACATTACTGCCTGGAACTCTGACTGAAACCACCACAGTCCCACCCAGAAAAACAGCAGCCAATCCTTCGAGGCCAAATCCCTATTTCACTCTCAAATAACTTCAGGCTGAGTGGATTCCCAGAGCTCCTTCATATGCACAGGCTGTTAGATATACCTGGTGCAGTGACCTCCCCCTTTCCTAGAAAAGCACCCCAAACCCTAAGTCAGCCTGCAGACCCTGAGCCAGCCAACTCCTGGTGTTCATTCACCTGCTCTGCCAGTCCTGACCTAGTCAGCTCTACTTGGCTCCACAGGACACTCTGAAGACCCAAATGCAGAAGGAGATCATCATCTCATTCTCACATCTCCTTACCCTGAAGCCAGAGCCAGACAGACCCTTGAGCTTTGCTGGGAGAGTCGATGTGATCAAACTTAGAGAGCCATTCCTCACTATTTAATTACAGCTTCTTGGGGCAGAGGAGATAGCCCACTCAGCAAGATGTTTGCCTTGTTCGACCTGCAGAACACAAGGGCCTGGTGCTGCACACTTGTAATCCCAGGGCTGGAGAGACAGAGATGGGAGGATTCTGGGACTCACTGGCCAGCCACCTTAGTCTACTTGGTCAGTTCCAGGTCAAAGAGAATTTGTCCCAGAAAGCAAGATGGACAGCTTAGAGGTACAACCCAAGGTTGCCCTTTGACGTGCACATGTGTGCACGCATGCACACACACACACACTTTTTTTTAGAAAAAAAAAATAGCTTCCCCTCATCCCAACTTTTAAGAAAATACACCACAAAGGTGAGGAGAGTAACCTCTTCCTGTGGTCTTTCTCCTAGCCTTATGTACCCACCTCCTGTGTGCCCACTGCAGAGATGAACTGGTTGGCCTGGCTGATAAATAGAGTTAAGAACAGGTCTCATTCCAAAGCATACTGGTCACCATGGAAATGTCAGGTAAATCTTGTGACTAAGCGAAAATAGAAAAGAGAAGCTTTCAGGGGCAAGTCCAGGAGCTGTGGGCTACAGGAGCCCCACCAAGTTGTACCTCCCTTGGGCCAGCTCTGGGGCACATCTCCCAGGCTTCCTCTGTAGTCTGAATCTGCTCAGAGCCCCAGCCCTGTGCTCCAGCTCCTTACTTCCTTGCTCCATGGACGTCCCCAAGCCCAGCTACCCACCACTCACAAGGTGGGCAGCTGCTGGGTCTTAAAGCCAGTTCAACCTGAAGGACAATGGGCTTTCTATGGTTTATGTTTTCAGCCCAGCTACAGACCAGTATCAATCATGAGTCCACCCCTAGCATGACTCCATCTAAATGTTTTCTATACCTAATGCCACCCCCTCCCCCATCGAGGCAGAACTCTCAAAGACTAAGGTTACCACAGCAAGAACAAAATGCCCCAATAGTCAGCAGAGCTGTCCTTGAAAACCTCAAGAAGCAAACGTCAAGATCTGTATTGTACTCAAGCTATGGGCAGCCTGAGTAACAGATTCTTCTATCACCGACAAGAAAAACTTCTAAGACGTTCTCAAAGGGTGTGGGCACCAATGGAATCCTTTGCGATTTTTAAGCTGAACAAAACTTCCACAGGCTCTAAAACTGAGGAGGTGTGGTCTGCCTGCACACACACACACATGTTCACTGAAAAGTTCCATTTGCTCTGCCTCTGAACTCCCAGGCGGCTCAAGATAAACACAGCCCCAATAAAACTCGATAGCACAGGCTCTGTTCAAGGGAGACCACTTTATAACTTGACCACGCTCTCTGCCAGGAAATGACTGCTTTTCCAGTCTGGCCCAGGAATGTGTCCTGCCTTATGTCTCTGGGCACAAACGTCACTGCAAGTGGGTGGGCTGGGGGAAGAGGGGCTCAAAGCTAGCGGGATCTGACATACAGCACAATACGGTGAGGGAAATGAGGGTGCCCAAAGAGGGCCCTGTAGACACGCAGTCCCTTGGGTCCTCCGGTGTACCCTCGTTGTGGAAAGCAGCAGAAACAGAAGACTTGCTCTGCATCACCCAAACAACCATCAACCAAGCAGTTCCCTCTTCACCCGCAGGAGTTCTCCATTAACCCAGTGGGTTCCAGGCTTGCAGTCAACGTTGTGCTTTACTCAGTAAACATGCTCTGCCACCCCCAAAGCAGCCTGACCTCGTACAGCTTACAGCACTCCATCAGTGGCTTCTTTGGGAAGACATGCCATCTCATGACTGCAGGGGCTGGGAGAAGAGCTCCCCTGCCCCCTCCTCCACACACTGCTCCAGTCCTCACCCACTCTCTGGAAAAGGGCAAATCAGCAGCTAGAGCCACAGCGGGCTACACCTGCATTGGAACGGGTTCTCCTTCACCTCACCTCCTATGGACATGATGTTCTCAGTAAGGCCTAGGGCATGGAGGAGCACTCAGCATCAGCATCAGGCAAGACCCGAAAGCCAGAATGGTATGTCTCTAGCAGGGAAGCAGAGGTGGAGAGAAAGCCTGCAGGTGACGGGCCGTGGGATGCACTTGTAGGAGTAGCAGGCAGAGTATGGTTCTTCTGGCCTGGGAGGGATGCCCAAAACCCTCTTAGGGTGATATGACAAACATAATCTCAAGGGCGCCTCATCCGCACGTCTCTTTTCCCTTCCCAAATTATCTATTTCTTAACTTGTCGATGTCATGACAGTGTGTTTCTGATCATCACTTCCCTGTGTGTGTATGTACGACCAAATGTACATGTGTGCGGAGGACAGAGGACATCCTCAGGTGGTGTGCACATCTTCTTTTGAGACAGGGTCTCCACTAGTCTGGACCTAGCCCAGGAGCATAGGCTGGAATTCCACGGATAGTTTTGTTTAATTAGGTGAAACTAAATGCCGTTGTTTAGGGAGCAAATATATGAGACAAAAGTAAAGTAAGGCTGGGGAGATAGCTCACTCAGTAAAGTGCTTAAGAGTCACTGGGCATGTGGGCCCAGACTTGAGGCTGTGAAGTGACTGGATGGATCATCACAAGCAGCATAGACCCTGAAGAGAACCTGAGCTCTGGCTCTCCCTCCCTTTGCCTTCAGTCCACACAACTTCCCTGACTGAAAAATGTGAGGCAGAAGGAATGCCTGCCAATTCGTAGGCCTGGTGACATGGGCCAGCAGCCTCCATTTCCTGTCTTAGAACACTCTCCCTTCCCCAACCTGGGTAGCCAAGCAGGAGGACTAACTGCCCCAACATGCGAGAACTTGAAGCAGTACCCTCTGCCCACTGAGGGCCCCAGCCTGAGGCCCGCCCAGGAGGTGGGCTGCGCTCCTTCAAGGGGGGTTGCCCACAGGGTCCCTGATGCTCCACACTGTGCAGGCCGGTCTGCAGTGCTTGGTCTGCAGCACTTTCACTGTTTATGGATTCTGTCTGCAACTCTGGTCAACAGTATCCAGAATTTCCTTTCCAGAAAAAAGTAAGTTGCAATAATTTAAGGCTATAGAATTGTAAATCATCAGAAGAGAATTAAAGATATTTCCCCTTTTATTGAATTAATGACATCCTTTTTTTTTTAAAAGGAAAACTACCTTAAAATTGACCCCCAAGGTTTTAGAAATTATCTATGTTATTAAGTCTTTCCTCAAGAATTTCTGTTCTGCTCTGCTTCCTGGTTTTAAAACAAAAACTCATATAATGAAAACACATCATAGCCACTCTTAGGAAACTGAAAGTTGTAATAGATGAAAATCACCAAATATAACAAGCGTGAAGTTAACTGCTGCAGGGAGAAAGAGAAGGGAGACCCCCCCCCCAGCACAGCAGTCCTGAACTCCGCGATTTATAACACAGCACAAGAGTGAGGGATCTTAAGGGGCTTGGGGGAAGGGACCGATCAATTAAGGGGTCAGCTGCTGCTCTCAAAACTATCTCATAAATTTTTCATTTGCCACTTGTCTCATTTTCAAGATGTTGAAACTATTTTAAAAAGAGAAGAAAAATTCTAGTCGTGCAGAGGAAAAAAAAAGTCTTAAGGTCTGGGGTTCTTAGATCAATTTTTATGCACATTTAGCAGGTAGAAAAAATGTTTTAATCACTGTTGTAAGTTCCATTTATTTTCCCCATACCCTGTATTTCAATGACAAGACAGAAGTAAAAAAAAAAAACAAAAAAAAAAACAAACAAAAAACTGTCAATTAAAACAGCACGTGCTCACACATTCTAACTGCAGCACATGAAAGAAAAATTTCTCAAATTATGGTTTTCATTGTCAAACTGCCATTTTAAATACATATTTTAGGGGAAAAACCAAAAATTATCCATACTTTCTTTCCCCTCACAAAACTGGTTTCCTTTTTGCCTGTTGACATCTAGGTTTTACTGACTTGCCCAGGAGTTTATTTGGGGATTTATAGCTTATTAGGCAGTTAAAACCATTGCCGTACGCCTTAACCTGGGCATACCTGTGTGTACAACTCCCCTTTGGATCCTGGAAGTACATCCATTGTAGCTTACAGAGAGTGAGAAAGGACCCCTTTGAGAGGTTCTACTCTGCCTGATGGAACCAGGCAAAGTGAGGCCTTTGCTGTGACAAAACACTCTGACCAATACCAACTTGGGGAGGAAAGGGTTTATTCAGCTTACATCTCCCAGGTCACAGTTCATCAGGGAGCCCAAGGTAGGAACTCAGGGCAGGAACCTGGAAGCAGGAGCTGGAGCACAGGCCATGGAGGAATGCTGCTTATTGGCTTGCTCCCCTGGCCCTTACTCAGCCTGCTTTCTTATGCAACACAGGCCCACTTGCCCAGGGGTGGCACCACCCACAGTGGGCTGGGCCCTCTCTCATCACTCATCAAGAAGATCCCCTCAGACATGGCCACAGGCCAGTCCAATAGAGGCAGTTCCCCAACTGAGGCTCCCTCAACCCAGGTGTGTCAAGTTGACACTAAAGCTATCCAGCACACACAGTGAGTCACCAACTACCACCAGGTTTGAGGCTATGGATAAACTGAGGGAGCTAGAGGCAGGACAGGGCTGAGCCCTGGGCAATCACCCTCAGGTCACAGTCCTGAGGGTCTGGCATGCCCACCCTGCAGCCCAGAGCTGAATTAAGAAGTCACCTCATCTGCTCCTGGCCCGGCTGAAAAAGCTCCTCTGTGCCTTGGGTGCAAGACAGACACTGAAATCAAACCCAGAGGGTCTTATTTTATATTTAAAATCTTTGTTATAATTTTAATTTTACAGTGCTAAAAATGAACCCAGGGCTTCAAGCATGCTAGGTACGTCCCTTCCCCTAAGCTACATTTTCAGACCTTTATTCCGCATGGGTCTACTCTGGGCAATGTAGCAAGTGATATCCCCAAGCAGAATCTGTCCTGCCTAGAGGAGTTAGACCCCAGAACACACAGGAGGCTACACCAAGCAAAAAGATATCACTGCAGTAAAAAAAACTGCCATCTCTCCTAAGAAGTTTTAAAAGGGGCAAAACCATGTGTGTCTACACCTTGAACCTTCCAGGTGCTGGAGTGTCTATGAGGCCTGGCATTCAAACAAAAAAGCACTCTGAACACGTTTTAAATAAAGAACACAGAAAACAAGAAAATCATTTTCACTATGGGCTAGCAGGTCACTTCAGCAAAAAGTAAAGCGGTTTCTTTGTGAACTCTAAGGGAAAACTGGACAAATTTCACTTTGTTGGAGAGGAATCCTAATATCTGAATCCTGGGCAGAGAATCAGGAACAGCCCTAATATGAACATCCATCAGGCACTCCCCACACAAAGTGCAGGGTCCTGGGCTGCCTCCCACCACAGGGCAACTATTTAGAGGCAGCTATCAGCCCACAGATGTGGTCACAGTCAGGGAGGGACAGTGACAAATGTGTGACACTGGCCTATGAAGATTGGCTTTATCTCTTAAGACTCTTGAGTGGGTCCAGCTTTTCCACATTGCTACACTACACAGATACACATGAATACCACACACCCCATGCACACCTGATAAACATATACACCACATTCACATACACATTCACATTACATTCAATGCATCACACACTCATGCTACACACATGGAGGCATGGTGGCAGAGGGTGGGGCATACTGGCTTATCTTCCTTACGAAAACAATCTCCCAGTATCTAGCAACGCCCATTCCTAGTGCTGCTAGATGGGGGGGGGGGGTATTTGTGTACATGTGATGGTATATGAGTCTGGTGGGGGAGGGTAGTATGTGTACATTGTGTATAGGCAGCATGTACAATGTATATGTGGTACTGTGATGGTGTGTGGTACCTGTGTGTATCTGTGGAATGTGTGCAGCATGAGTGTGTGGTATGTTGTACGTGGTATGAATGTGTATGTGCAGTACGTGTTGTACAAGTAGATGTGTGGAGTATGATGATGGTATGTATATGTGACTAGTGTCTGTAGGTGTATGGTATATCTAGAGTATGAGTGTGCTGTGCTATATATGTATAATGTGTATGATGTGCTGTGTATGTATAGTGTATGTGTGGTGCGCTGTGTATGTCTAGTGTGTGTGGTGTACTGCTGTATGATGTATGTGTATGTAGCATGAGTGTGGTATGTTACATAAATGTGTGGGTAGTACAAGTATGTGAATACAGTATGTCACATGAGGTGTGTACACCATGTGTGCATGACTTGTATGGTGTATAGTACAGATGTATGTTTCTATAGTGTCTGAGTGTGGTAACTATGGCATGTCTGTGGGTGAGAGTAGTGAGTCCGAGTGCTCAGTGTATGTTTCTGTGTGTGTGGTATGGGTAGCACATCTGTGAATGAATGTGGTGCATCCAGAGTGAGCGTTGTAGAGTGTGTGAATGTGGGGTATATGATGTGTCTGTGGGTGTGACCTTGGTGCCGTCTTTCTGGTAGGGCCCAGCAGGTGCTGAGGGGCATCAGGAATCAGAGCCAATTTTCTCAGCTGAGGCACAAAGGCTACCTGGAGATCAGGAAGTTCCCTTTCTCACCTGACTTTAATTTAGCACGCAACAAACATGTTCCTTTCAGTTGTTCATTGAAACGCAAAGTGGCCATGGGTGCCCAGCAAGAGAGCGCCAGCCTCGCCTCCCTGTCGCCCAGCAGTACTTTCTTCATGGAGCAGTCCCCATCCAAGCTGCCAGGTCCCCAGGGCGCTAAGTGTCTCCCCAACATGACCAAGTAGGTCCAGCTGTATTGGGAGGCAGGCATGGGGGCAGGTTGAGGGTAATAAAATAATGGTGCTTGCATGGGTGACTTAAACACATTAGAGGATGTGAATAATTAGAGGAAAAGCCACCAGCTGTACAGAGCTGTCCTGTGTGACCTCATTAAAATGCCACAAAGACCCAAGGTTACATTATCACATCCTCCTCCTTTCCCTAGCCCTCAAGTTTTATGAATGAAGAAAGCCAGATTTCCGCGGCCCACTAGAAGTCCCTGGCTTACAAGAAGCAAAGCCAGGACAAACTCAAACACTTGCTGTCCACACTGGCACACCAGATTGCTTCCAGGAGGCCTTTGTTCACTAAAGCCCACTCATGCCCTACACAGAAGAAAGGTCTGGAGTTTTCCTTCCAGCCTTCAGGCTGACCTGCTCCACTCCTCTGGGTAGGGAGCCTCCCAGAAAGCCTTAGATTGGGGGCCTGTTTGTGGTCAGAAGTCAGTCTGCTCTCTGACCACCCTCCAGAGGCACCTGCCCTCACTCCTGGCAGCCAATATTGACCACAGGTACAGTCAGACGGGGAGAAAGCCAAACAGGCAGCACCAGGCTCTTGAGGAAGTCACAATGCTAGCACAGGTCTCTTCACCTTCTTCCAGAGCTCCACACACTTTACCAGATGTGGCTTTAGTTCCTAAGAGGCCCGGCCCAAGAGTGGCTCACTCCTCTTCCTCTGCCAAATTCACAAGTCATAGACTGAATGTATTCTTTTGTAACAGCAGCCTGCGAGGATTAGAAAGGAACACCTTGTGTCCAAGCATAAAAGTTGAAAATATAGAAATTATAAATAAAATACCACAAGTGACATGTGGCCATAGGAGATCAGGGCTGAGGTGGGAGTCCTCTGGTCCAACCCTACTTGTCTCCACACAGTTTTTCGTCCATTGGAAGTCTTGAAGCTTACGCACAATTCCTTTTGTCCACAAAGCACGTGAATTTGCAAAGGTGACCTGGAAAGTCATGCATGGGCTTCTCACTCCCAGGACAACAGCTTGTTACCACATTCAGTCCCTCCCTTCTGAGTCCACAGAAAATGTTTTCTGGAACTTAACCAAGAACTTTTGATTTACAGCAGTACTTTTTTAAAAAAGCTACATACTCTTATTTTTGCCACATCAACACTCTAAACACCCTTCCACCAAGCAGGTGTTTAGATTCCTGATGTCTCAGGACACAGCACAGTCTGAACATCCACAAGACAGTAGCTACATTCAAATAGCCAGCTGTAGTTCCTGCTACAGACAGACAGGCACAGGCCTAAAGATACTACCTTTAGGATCTGGGGAGATGGTTCAGCAGTTAAGCACACTTACTGCTCTTCCAAAGGACCCTAGTTCAGTTCCTAGCACCCACATGGTGGCTCACAACCATCAGTAGCTCTAAGGAAAACCAATGCCCTCATATACATAAAAAGATATTAACTTTAAAAATCCTAAGTTACTTCTAGGAAGGTACTAGTTATTAAATTAATTCTAAATTTTCACTGGTTTATCTAAGGTAAAAATTTTTAAATGCAACCATCAGATGACTTGTGAATTGGTGACGTCTACAGGTAAGCCTGGAGATGTGTCATTCCAATTTTAATGAAGGTGCTGCTGAAGTGAGCACAAGTCTAGAAACGTGAATCAATGTGAATCAATCTCTCCCCCCCCCCAATGGCTGGGGCTCAGTGACACTGTCATGATGACACTTTACACTGCTGTAAAGATTAGGAATAGTGGCTGGAGATGTGGCTCTGATAACAGAGTGCTTATCTAGCATGCACGAATCCCTGGTTTCCATCCCCAGCACCACCCAAAACCCAACATGGTGGTACATGCTTACCAAACCCAAGCACCCACATCTCTGTACACACATCAAAGTCTAAGGGGAACACGTCACTGTAGGGACTTCAGGGGTCTTGAGAAGCATGGAGCATCTCTTGCCATCTGTCTGCCTCCATTGTAGCCTCCCCTAGCTACAAAACAAGTTCTGATTTCTGTCCCACAAACCACTAAGACAAAACTGGGAGGAATGACCAAGGATGCTATTCTGGCAGCTCAACACAGAGGAGAAGTCACCAAGAATGGATCTTGGTGAGAGGAAGGAGAAGGGACATCCTGGACCAAGAATGGCGGGGGGCGGGGGGCAGCATAAGGGGTAGGGCCTCATTTACCCCACCATGAAATTCTCTCTGAGCCCTGCCCAGTTGCAACAAAGGTGGGAAACTTCACCTAACTATTCAGCATTTCATCCCAAGCCTACCAGGTTCCCAGGAAGGCATTCAGTCCCCTCAGTAGAGAGCTACCAGAAAAAGGTAGATGCAGATGTGAGACCCCATATTCTGGGGACCTGCGCACACTACCCTGCATGTACAGTCTGCACTTCTGTCTCTTTGAGGAAGGGCAGTCCCCACAAATGGACTGAAGCTAAATTTGATAGCCTGAGGCATACAGAAGTTTTCTGGCATCCCAATCAAGGAGCTGAGATGGCTTAGTTGGTAAAGTGCTTGCTGCACAAGCATGAGGAACTGAGTCCAATCCCTAGAACCCATGTTAAAAAAAAAAAAAGCTGGGTGTGGTGGTATTTCTGTGTAATCCCAGTGGTAGGAAGCCTGAGTCCCTGGAGCTCACTATCCAGCCAGCCTACCTGGATCAATACATTCTAGCTCTAAGTGAGAAACCCTGTCTGAAAACACAAGATAGTGAGAGACTGAGGAAGACACCCGAGGTTGATCTCTGGCCTCCACACATACTAGCACATAACACATACACACATGCACACACACTAGCACACAACACATGCAAACACACACACACACACACACACACACACACACACACACACACACAGTCTCAACTCAGTCCTAAACAACCCACAAATGGTTCCAGCTGCTTCAGAGCAGGGCTGCAGAGCCAGGTTGTCTGCACATATCGTCCCAATTGCCACTTCCCTGCAGACTGGGGCCTTTCAACAGCCACTCTCTGGCACTGGAGGCCTTCCACAGCTCTCCTTTTTAAGCCTTTTTCAATCTAGCAGCTGGTGGACAGGCGGAGAGGAGGGGCCCCTATAACTCTGAGTTCCGCGTTTCAACAGGCTGCCCTGGCCAAACAGTATAAATCAGAATGTGTTTTAGTATTTCAGGCCAGAGGAAATGGTTCTCCAGCTAGGTTCCCTACTGTTTCTTAAAGTGATTATTTTGATTTAAACCGCTGCCTGGTGGCAAGTCTGCTAGCTACCAGCTCCAGTTCATTTGTCCTGGAGCTCAGTATACAAAGCAACCTTGTTTGCTGGTTCCCAGGGGGCCTATTCCAAGCCATGCAAGGTGGACTTTGGGTACTCACATCCCCAAACAGGAGAATTTGTTCCTTACCAGAGAGGCTGCCAGTTCCCAAAACACTGTGTGCTTTCAGCCAACCGCTGTTTTGCTAGAGATCTCTGGGCTGTCTTCAGAACATCAGGACCCCTCTGTGTCTGTAATGTGGGGGTTGTGGGGGCATGACTCAATCCATTGCAGTCTGATATCTGCTGGCTTTCTCAGAAAGGAGACTAGCTTGACTTGTTCAGCTGTCCACATGGAATCCAGCAGGCTCTGGCTGAGCAGTCTCCACCCACCACCCTGTGAGATACTGTAGTCTGCTTCCAGAACCTACACAGTTCCTCAGGTTGGAAAGAAAAACAAAACCCCGGTGAATTCACTGAGTCAAAGGCTATATTTTGTGCTATATGCAGAGGAGGGAGATTGCTGCCGTCTGCTGCGTGTTCTTGTGAGAAGGGTTAAGAGAAGAAGGGGAAGGAAGGTCTTCCTGCATTTTCCATACATCTGTCCTAATTTAAAATCAGCATTTCATGGTTTGCAAAATGTCGCTAAATAAAGCAAAATACAATGATGACACAGTTCAAAAATTATAAATCTAATAAAAAAATAGAAATAGTTACAGGGGTGTGCTGCTCCCCTGGAATACACTTGGACTTCAATACACTTGAACTTCCCTCCAGGCCAGGCAGTGCCCTCCCCACCCTGAGGTGGTAAAGGCAGGGTGAGGAGGCTTCTCAGCAGAGACTCTCTAGCCCATGACAGGAGAACACAGAGGGAGCCTATGGAACCTCTAAGGCATCCCCACCCCCAATGTCAAGCCTAAGGCCAGAGCCTATCCTTGGGAGCCAGGCCTTGACTCACTAAGGATACATCTGAAGTTGGCCAGCCCAGGACTGCAAAGCCATGCTTTATCCCAAATCCCAGGCTGCCAGTCATCTCACTGGTTGAACCCCAGGCCACAAGGTTTTTCATGGAGGAAGGCATCTTAGAAAGACATTAGCATGAAAGTCTTATTCAAAACCCACCTGCTGCTCCTAGTACACAGGAATGAAGCCAGACAACCCCAAAGGTCCCCAATCTGTGCTCTTCCAGCATTGAGCCCCCAACTTATACCCACTATAGCATCCATTTCTCGCCAAGAAAAAATTTTAAATCAACTCTGCTTGGATGTCATTTGCACTTTAGGGGCGCATTATGAGGAATTCTGAAAAGCATATATTCACCGATGCAACTACAATCACAATCCTCAGAGGAACAACAGGCAGAACAGGGCAGGAGGCTGCCTAGGTCAGGGGCAGTGGGAACAGGGACACAGCCCATTGGGGACGCTGCCTGGGTGTGCTATCTCAACAGCAATTATCAGTGTGATGGGGAGATGGGATTAAGCAGGGGGCTGCTGAGAAACTATGTCTCCATCTTCTTATCGTAAAACTAAGAGTCCAGTCTGAAGTTATGGTTCAGGGGTAGAATACTGACTAACATGCAGGAAGTCCTGGGTTCCAACCCCAGCATAAGGGGAAAAAAGTGTGACAGTTGGAGTGGGAATGTCCCTCACAGGTTTCAAGTATTTGAATACTTGGCCTCAGTTGATGGTGCTTCTCGTGGTGGCTTAGGAGGTGTGGCCTTGCTGGGAGAAGCAAGTCGCTGGGAGCAGGCTTGAGAGTTGAGTTCCTAGCCTCGCCCTACTTCCAGCTTACCTCTCTCTGCTTCCTGTGAAGATATGAGTGCTCAGCTATCTGCTCTGGCTGTCTCCTGTCATGCCTTTTATCCCTCTGAAACTATAAGCCAAGTAGACTCTTCCTTCTATATGTTGCCTTGGTCATGGTGATTTACCATAGCAACAGAAAAGTAACTAATACACCAAGAACGTAGGCCAGGTTGACAGCTCAGCTGGTGCAGTGCTTGCCGTGCAAGCATGAGGACCTGACTTCAATGCCCCAGAACCCACATAAAATGATTTTTTAAAAATTGAGCATGGTGACACACATTTGTAATTCTAGCACTAGAAAAGCACACAGAGGTGAATCCTTGGGGCTCACTGGTCAGAAGCCTAGCCTACCTGGTGAACTCCAGGCCAGTTAGAGATCCTCTCTCAAAAATATGGACACCACCTGAGAAATGACAGCCTATGACCTATGATACCCATACACAGGCATACACACATGTACCTACACAGATACGCACACACATGAGCTAAGAATGCTGTATGGTAGTTTTTAGTTTGCTAATGCCTCTGATTGCGGTCCACCAAATTCCCACCCCCGTTTCCCACAGAGGGAGACTGGAGGACACCAGAGGAGGCAGTGTTGGGTCAGCTTTCATTTTATCTATTTGTTCTTCAAGGCCAGGCTGAATAGACATGCCCCCAATACCTGCTCAATGCCAGGTCTCCTCAGGGCTCTTTTTCTGATTTCCAGATGGAACATGCCAAGACTAGGGTAAGGGGTCAGGGCTGAGGATACCCACCAGCACAGGCTCAGGACCCAGCTCTTCCTAGCAAGGGTGCTTGACAGACAGGAAGACTTCATTTATAGCTCCACTAGCACCCAACACGAGAGCTCAAGTTCCTGGAGCTCAAGTTCCTCCACCAGGCTGCGCTTGAGTCTGTCTTTGATCTTGAAAGCAACACCCACTGGACTCAACAGTCCAGAATGGAAGAGTGCAGAAGCCAGCATCCCCTATCCAGTCTAGCCAGTCAGCCCACACAGTCAAAACCACCTTGAAATGGAAAACAGATGAGCCTGTTTGTTAGAGAAAAAGTTATTTATATTATGGAATACTTCAGAGCAAGCAGAGGCTAGCAGAGGGTTATCACCTGAGGCAGGAGACTAATGACAGTTGAGTCTTCTCACACTGAAGGAGCGGATGTATTTTATGGCAAACAAAGAGGAGGAAATGTGTTGATTTGATCTTATTTCTTGATTTGTATTTCTAATAACCTGTGTGCCAGTTCCAATCCATCAAGGAGACATACCACTCAATGAGTCAGCAAAGGGCTCTTTTCCTAAGAACCTCCTGAAGGTCAAGACCAAGACTGAAGTGTACAAATGGATTAAACCTGAACCTAAACTATTTTCCAGAGAAGAGGAATGAGAGCCCAGATGTGGCTAGAACAGGCTCTGAAGCTTGCCATTCACTTGCAAACACTCAGGCAAAGCTTTGGGTTTTCTTTTGTTTTGCTTTGCTTTGCTTTGTCGTTTTGTTTTGTCTCCCTGTAGCTCCAGCTGGCCTGGAACTCCCTATGTAGACCTCGATCTCACAGAGATCTGCCTACCTCTGCATCCAGCATGCTAGAATTAAAGGTGTGCACCGCCACACCTGCCATATAGTTTTTGTTTGGTTTTGTTTTTTAATATTTTAATATTTTATTTATTATTTTTATTTTATGTGTATGTGTATATTGCCTGCATGCAGGTAGGTGCACCCGTGTCATGCAATGCCCTTGGAAGACAGAAGAGGGTGTCGGATCCCCTGGAACTGGAGTTATGGACAGTTGTTAGCTGCCATGTGGGTGCTGGGATTCGAACCCGGGTCTTCTGTAAGAACAGTCAGTGTTCTTAACTGCTGAGCCATCTCTCCAGCCCTGGTTGTTTTTTGGCTTTTTTTGTTTGTTTGTTTTTTAAAGTAACAGCTGGACATAAGACACTGGTCTTAACCACTATGCTGTCCCCACTGGGGACATTTTTATACTAACATCCAGATAGCAAAAGGAAGTAATACAGAAAGCAAGTTAAACACCAGCATGCATGCATTAACCCACTGCTCTCTGGTCTTGACTGTGGATGTGATGCCATCAGCTCTTTCAAGCTCCTGTTGCCATAACTACCCCGCTATGATGGGCTGTAACCCTGCACTGTGAGTTAAAACAAACCTTATCTTCCCCTAAGTTGCTTTTGCCAGGATATTTTATCACAACAAGGAAGAGAGGAGGGGAAAGAGGAAAAAAAGGAGAGGGAAGAAGAGAGGACGTGAAGAGAGAGAGAGAGCGGTCTCTAGAGAAAGCAACCCTGCCCCCACCTGGACTTCCAACCTCCACAGCAGAGAAATTTCTGTTGTTTAAGCTGCCCTTGTGGGGTGTTTTGCTATGGCAGCCTCAGATCACTAACACGATGCCCTGATCTGAGGCCTTACCTCCTAAACAGATAGCCCCTGACAATAACGATCATTCCAGCAATTGGTGAGTACTGCCCTATTCCAAGTGCTTTACATGTGCAAGTCCCTAAAATCATCAACCGATTCTTAATATACTGGGCTGGGGCTGTAGTTCGGTTGGCAGAGCACTTGCCTGGCATGCACAGGCTCCGAGTTCAAACCTTGGCATTGTGGTACATGCCTGTAACCCCAGCACTTGGGCGATAGAGGCAGGAAGACAGACTGTAAGGCTACATAGCAAATTTCAGGCTATCCTGGGTTACTTAAGATTCTATGCAATGGGTATATCCTATTACAAGAGTCAGAGAAACTAATTCCTCCATTCCCTGCTTCCTTAGGTGCCGCTTGAGGCTCCAGGATGAGCCAGAATTCTGGGCTCCCACCCCAGAAAAGGCCCCACCCTCAGAGATCCAGTGCATACTCTGTGCAGTGTGGTCAAAAGGGAAGCAGACTGTGATCCCTGAGCCCACTGCTGGATTTCCCTGGAGGCCCTCTCCATCTTCCAGTCATCAAATCCTCTCCTGGCATCTAACTCTGCAGGTACATAGGTGTCACAGAAACTCTGAAGGGAAACAGTGACTGGAAGCTGAAAGAAACATCAAGAATAACACATCAAAAGCCAGCAGGCAGGGAAAAACCCTTCCCCAAGGGCTTCCCCTAACAAACAGAAAAATGCTTAAGAAAAATCCAAGCTAAACAACCCTGAAAAACGTGAATGCTGGGAAAAGGTCCTGTGCTTTTGCCCAATGCTTTGGCATTCTCTCCTTAGCTCACTAGCCCACTTCTATTCTTTAAACTCTCTGTGGTGGTTTGAATGAGAACTGTCCCCCACAGGATCAAGTACTTGAACACTTGGTATGTGGTCCCCAGTTGGTGGTTCTATTTGGGGTGGACATGGAATCCCTAGGAGGTGTGGCCTTGCTGGAGGAAGCACATCACTGGGGACCAGCTTTGAGAGTTCACAGTCTTGTCTCACTTGTAGCTTGATGTCTGTGATTCCTGCACACGCTTGAAGATGTGAGTGCTCAACTTTCTGTTCCAGCTGCCACCTGCTGTGCCTCCCTGCCATGATGGGCTCTTTCCTTCTGGAACCATAAGCTTACTTCTATAAGTTGCCCTGGTCATGATGTTTTATCACAACAGCAGCAAAGTAACTAATAAACTATCTAATTCTATTTCTAACCTTGTGCCCCTGGTAAAGTCCTTTGCCCCAGGACAGTCTGGAACCGTGTGCCTTCTGAACTCAGGACCTTGGCTTGGCACTAAGCATTTTTTTTTTAAACCTTTCCTTTCCTTTATCTCTTTTTTGGATACTGGCCAGAAGCCTAAAGCTCGTTTTCCCAGGCACTCTGGCCTTCCTCTGTTTCTGTGCCTCCAAGCCTAAAAGGCATGGCTTTTTCTCCACTTCCTGGCAGTTGCCAACTTTCAGCTTGTCTGACCTGTTGTTTCTCTTTTAAACTTTAATAAGAGATTGTCCTCAAGCTTCCTTCCATTTTAAAATTCTTTCGAGAACCCAAAAGGAGACCTTGGCTGTCAGAACAAGAAGGTTATCTACCCACAGCCAACCTTGACCAAGGCTTTCTGACCACCAGGACTTTCACACAGTTTTGCCTTTTTATGAGGCTGGTGACCAGGAGTCAAACCACTACAATCACACTTCAGAAAACATCCCAGCAGGCTGTGTTCCTAAGACACGTGTAGGCTTCACTAGAAGGCCTTTGTAAATCGAGGTCTGCAGTGACTTCCCCAGTGTCCATGGTGCAGAAAGTGACACAATGGCTCCCAGGAGGATGTAGGCCAAGGGGTGAGATGCTCTGGGAGTGCCACTGCCTCCTGTCATATTCTGGGTAGGTGGGTAGGGCTGGGACTTCCTCCCTGAGAGCTTAAGTTGCCTTCTTCCTTCTAACCCAGTAAAGGAGGCTCCCGGGGCGGGGTTGGGAGCAACAGGGCTGCCCTTGTTTCCCTGCAGGTTCAACAATCTGGTTTCCATTGAACACAGTCCTAAACGCTCTTCCACCACATTTTTCTTTAATTATGATAAAAGAGAGTAACTTAATCAAGCATAAATCCTGTTGAAATGAACAGGAGAAAATAAGCGGGTTAATGTAGAGAAGGAGGAGGGGGAAACTTTGCCCACCGGCCCTTGTCTGGATTTAGGAGGGTGCATGCTGGCCCCTTAGCCCAGCAAATACAAAGGAAACCTGGTTCCCACCCAGAATCCAATCCCTACCCTACCCAGGGAAGAAGAAACAAAGGCTGGGCACAATCTGCTTACTTGACTGAGGCACCTGGAACAACTGTAGTTCACCAGGAAGACCCCAGGGACAGAACCCAAGTTCCCAAGACACCAACCTGAGCTCCTGGTCTCACATTGAAGGCTGACCAGCAGAGGGGCAATGACCCCTGATAACTCACATGGGCAATGAAAACAGCCTGGTAGTACACTCACACTCCTGCAACCATGCAAGGATGCACGCATGAATTCACAGGAGCACACTTACACATATCAAAAGATAGGCGTGTGCACATGCACAAGTAGTGGCTCTCCAGACTCTACTGGCCAGTAGCCACAGCAGCTGCAGCCAGAAGGAGGAGCCTACAAGGGCAGAATCTCCAACACCTACAGAAGCAAACGCTCTGTGGAGGGGAGTGGGGCAGGGCAGGCTGGGCTTCTGTACGGAAGACATAATCCCGGCTAACAGAGGATCTCCTGATGCTTAATGCATGTCTTCCATAATGGAAGCAGTCCAGATTTACAATCACATTGTATCACATTGTATGTTCATATAAAGCGCACTTAGCTCTCAGAGTTTCTACGCGCCACAGAGAATCCCAATTACAGATGCACTCCAATTCATTTTGTTTTCATGAAGAGCCTCTGCATGACAGCAGCTTCCAGATGAGGAAAGACTGCACAGAGAGGCTGAGTCTAGCAGGCGACAGAACCAGGAACCAGAGCTAAGCAGTTGCTTCCTGTCTCCCTCACCATTGAGCATCTGCTCCCTGTACCCCCGACCCCCTCAGCAGCACACAAAATGCCTGGTATCACACAGGATTCCAGGTAAGAAAGTCCTCCCTTCCAGAGAGTGGCCTCTGAGAAGGGAGCCAGGTAGCCTGGTCCAGAGGAGTACAAGGTCTGGTTGGTCACCAACAGGAACTCAGGAGGCCTCTACAGAGAGGACAATAGACCATGCAAAAGCTCTGGGAATGGTGACTCCATCCTGCCAAGAAGAAGCATATGGAAGTCTTTCTCCTGCACAGACTCGCCAGAGTATTTTCTGGGGTCTTATTCTAGACTGAAGATCCTCAGAAAAGTCGTTCCCTTGGACAGACAGGTGTCAGATCACACAAGGACGCACACCTCCACCTGGAGAGATCGTCACTAGGGTAACCATAAAAGGAAGACCCAGCCTCCCACTGAGAGTCTACCCTGTGGGATATAGCGATGTATGAAGTCCACAAGACACAAATGGCAAACAGGCATAGGAAAAGATGTTCAACACTGTTAGCCATCCATGAAAGCACATCTGAACTATGATAGTGTGGTTAATCTTAATTGCCAACTTGATATAATGTAGAATCACCTGGAAAGGGAGTCTCAATGAGAAACTGTATAGATTAGGTTGGCCTGTTGGCATGTCTGTGGGGAGAATGTCTTGATTATGTCAATGTGGGAAGACCCAGCCTAAAAATGGGTGGCACCATCCCCTCAGTTTGGGTCCTGGACTATATATAAGAATACAGAAAGCAAGCCAAGCACTAGCATGCATGCATTAAGCCACTGCTGCTCCTGACTGTGGATGTAATGTCACCTGTTCTCAAATTCCTATGATGGGCTGTAACCCTGAACTGTGAGCCAAAACAAACCCTTTCCACCCCTAAGCTTGCTTTTGTCCGGATATTTTATCACAGCAGGAGGAAACAAAACTAAAACAGATGGTTCTAATCAAAAAGACTTACAGTAAGAAGTGGTTAACAGACTCTGACCTCTGGCCTCCACACACACATAAATGCACATGCACACACACACATACATGCACACACACCCATGCACGCACGCACACATGGTAGGGGAAGAAGGGGGAGGGAGAGAGGGAAGGAGGGAAGGAGAGGAAGGTTAAGAAGATGTAAACAAATTAGAACTCACTCACTACTAATTGGAATTTGAAAGATGGCAAATGCTATGGAAACAGCCTGGCAATCCCTCCAACTAGTAAGGAAAGAGCTGCCATAGGGCCCAGCAACCCCAAGGAATTGAAATGAAAACATGTAATGTACACACAAAAACCTGCACACGAATGTTCTAGGCACATTCCTCTAATGGCCACAATGTGGAAACAACTCAAAAGTCCATACACTGACAAATAGAATTTTCCATATCAGAACAATAGAATATGATTCAGCCACAACAAGGAAAAAGCATGGACATGTACTCCAACATGTATAAACCCTAAAATGTCATGCTAGAAACCAGTCACAAAAGACTATTCATATGAAATGTGCAGAACAGAGACATCCATTAGGACAGAGGGGACATTAGCAGATGGCCAGGGCCGGAGCTAGAGGATCTGGAGGAAAGAGGGTGCTAGCTGATGGGTAGGGGGTGTCTTTGGGATGTGATGAAGATGATCTAAAAATTGACTATGGTGAAAGGACAATTCTCTAAACATACTAAGTAACACTGAGGTGTATGTTTTTAACAGCAAATTGCATGGTGTGTGAAGTATATTAAAGCGTAGAAAGAACAACTAGAAGGTCTGGAGATACAGCTCAGTGGCAGAGCACTTGCCCAGAATGCATGAGGTCCTGGGTTCAATCCCAGCACCAAAGGGGAAGAAAAAGCCAACCAGTTCTCTTAAGAATGACCAAAGACAGGTGTGGTATGGTAATGTAATAACATTACTCCAACACAGAAAAGGTAGAGGCAGGAAGATCAAGGGTTTAAGGCCACCCTGAACTACAGTGCAAGACCCTTTGTCAAAAACAGGGGAGGGGCTCTGGAGGCCCCACTTGTCCCTAAAGATCTATAGGCAGCTTTCAGTTGCTGGGAGAGGGAGTGACATTTTCTTCAATGGTGTATCCACTGGTAAGGTGCTCCTGCTCCTGTGGGAAATCCCTCGCATATCCTCCTGCAGGCAACTCTAATGAAACTCATCAGTTTGCAGGGGTGGGAGAGGGGGTGGGGGGTGGGAGACAGGCATGAACATAGAAAGAGGACGGGGATCCATAGGAATGGAACGGGAACAAGAGAGGTTAATGGGGGGGGCGAATACAATTAAACTGTAATTTAATACAATTAAATTACAACATATACATGTGTAAAAGTATCAAGATAAAATCTATTATTGTGCGTAATATATGATATTAAAAACAATTTATTTTATGTTTTTCTATTTTTGTCTTATTGAGACAGGGTCTCCCTATAGCCCCAGCTGACCTGGAGCTCACTGTGTAGACTAGGCTGGCCTTGAACTTATAGAGATCCACCTGCCTCTGCTTCCCAAGCGCTGGGATTAAAGGTGTGCGCCACCACACCTGGCTAAATATATAATTTAAAAAAAAATTTTTTAATTTTATCTGTACGTGTGCATCACCTGCATGTAGGTAGGTGCACCAATGTCATGCAATGCCCAAGGAGGTCAGAAGAGGGCGTTGCATCCCCTGGAACTGAAGTCACAGACAGTTGTTAGACACAATATGAGTGCTCAGAATCGAAGTGGGTCCTCTGTAAGAATAGCCAGTGCTTTTAACTGCTGAGCCATCTCTCCAGCCTGGAACTCACTATGTAGACCAGGCTGGCCTTGAACTCACAGAGATCCGCCTGCCTCTGCCTCCGGAGTGCTGGGATTAAAAGCGTGCGCCACCACGCCCAGCCCAAAACATAATTTTTAAAGAAGTAATTTTAAGATTCTGGAAATGGGAAGGGTTTTTTTTAAAAAAAAAAAAAAAGCAAGCAACTACAGAAGAAGAAAAAGAGCAGGGAAGTGGGTGCAGACACCATGGGCAAACGGGGAATGAGGAGCAGGTGGAGATAAGCAGGTATGGGCCTCCATCACCCTGTCTCCACACTGAGCACTGATGGAGGAAAGGCCTTTTTCAGCTCTCGGTCTCAGAAGTGCCAGTCCACTGTGGTGCTGTTGCCTGGGCCTGCAGCAACAGTACAGCATGTTGGGAGCATACCACAGAGGAGGATTCTTCATCTCATGGTGGCCAGTAAGTAGAAAGAGCCAGGAAGAAGCTGGGGTTCCAATATCCCTCAAAGGCATTCATTCCCTTAATGACAGAACTTCCTCCCACAAGATCCTACCTCTTAAAGCTCCCCCCCCCACCCCGCCCCGCCACTTTCCAATAGCACCACAGCCTTCAACAAATGGGCCTTTGAGGATGTTCATGACCTAAACTATAGCAATAATAAGGGATGAGCCCCCAATCCCTTTAAACATGCAAGACTCCCATCCTTGTCATAGAGGATTAATGTCCTTTTCTGTCGCACACAGCTACCTTCTCAGACGCCTAGGAAACAGAATCCTTGTGGTTCTGACTGGCTTTTAGCCAGAGAATTTCTGGTTCTTGCAATGGAGAAACTCTTAGTTCATCTTCCAGCCCTCAAGCCCACTCTTGACCCCCAAACCCCTGATCTCCAAGAGTCTGAGTACATGGCCATGGGGACATGAGACCTCTAGAAGGGGAAGGGTAATAGGAACATTGTTGATGCCCATGGGGAGGGAGACAGGAAAGTCTAGTCCTGAGTTTAAAAGCTACACTAGCAATTATGAATAATTCTTCCACCAAAGTCTGCAGGAAAAAGCTGCCATAGATCAAAGTGTGTGGAGGGAGTTGGCCAAGACTGTGGAAGTCACATGAATCAGATGTCTGAAGCAAGCTGGCCACTTTGCCAGGACACTCTCAGGCCCTACTTCTCTTTCCAAGCAGAAGTCCTGAGAATCTAGTGTTCCCTGTGTCCCTGTGGGCTTGCCAAGGCGCTGAGAGGATGGACTGTCTTCGGGTCAGGCTGATTTCAGACAATTTACTTAAAAGACAAAGGAACAGATAAATCACATCTGGCAAATCCTAATGGCTGTATGTTTCATTTATGCTGCTGTTACCCCATTCTGTCTTCCTCCTGTCTGCTCTGAAGGGGGAGGGGGAGGATCATGAAGATAAAATTCTTTAACCGTGATTTAACCCACACGCTTTGTAAATGGTAAGTTCAAGGCCACCAAGTCCCCCTCAAGGGGAACTGTATGGCGCCTTGCAAAATGCCCTCCCTAACAGCCAAGAAAGACTGTAGTCTACAAAATCTCCAATGTACAAGCTAAGCTAAGACATTTTCAATATGGTTTTCAGATGCAATGATGCCACATAGCAATAAAGAGCTTAAGAGCTCTCGGTGAGTTCTTTCCCAGGACAAAAAGGGGAAACCACATGAAGGCGCCCACCCCTAAGCCATGAGCCGGCAGTTTACAAGCTTGCTACCAGCAAGGGACACCCCAAGAGTCCCCAGATTAGGGACTCAAGGAATCAAATAACTCAACTGTATAATTCATTTTTTTATTTTTCCTCAAAGCACAGGAAATACCTCTAGGGGTTGGAGAGATAGTTCAGCAGTTAAGAGCACTAGCTGCTCTTGCAGCTGACTGAAGTTCAGTTCCCAGCACCCACATGGCAGCTAACAACCACCAATAACTCTGGTTCCAGGGGACGGAACACCCTCTTCTGACCTCCAAGGGCACTGTACAACACGGGTGCACTTACATACATACAAGCAAAGCATTCATATACATTTTTTTTTAAATAAAAAAAACTTAAAAAAAAAAACAACCAGAAAGGGGAGGGACCGTAAAAGACTAAAACCCACTGGGGCCAACGCTCTGTGGCTCTCCCCTTGGCTCAGCTCAGTAGCCTACTCTTGGGAGGCTTTTTCCTTCCTTTCCTGCCTAACTTAAAAGGCATGCCTTTTTCTCCATCTCCTCATGGCGCTGCTGGGATTTTCACCTAACCTGTGCCATGTTTTTTTCCTAAACACTTTATAAAATTTCCCTCAAAGTTCTTTCTGAGTCCATTTCTAAATCCTTTTATTAATGAGACTAAGAACCCAAAAAAAGAACCTTAGTTTCCAAGGTAACACTCTTGCCTCAACCTCCTGTGTGCTGGGATTTC
Source organism: Nannospalax galili (assembly GCF_000622305.1). Classification (NCBI taxonomy): domain Eukaryota; kingdom Metazoa; phylum Chordata; class Mammalia; order Rodentia; family Spalacidae; genus Nannospalax; species Nannospalax galili. Next base: position 3,059,229 of record NW_008350126.1, on the reverse strand, counting down.
AGGTGTGACCCACTTCACCTGGCTTATCACTTCATTTTTAAAAGCAAATCATGTAACCAAACATAATCAGGTAAATATTATCATCTAAGCTAAAAGCAAAGGAACTTTCCGTAGACGAATCCTTATGGTTCCTTAAACCCTTCTGGAGTCTGGCATGGTGGCTCACACTGCAATCTCAACACTCAGGAAACTGAGGCAGGAGGATCACCATGAGTTGGAGACCAGCCTGGGTTATATAGTTAGTTTTAGGTCAGCCTGGGCAACTGAGACCTGATCACAATTAAAAAAAAAAAAAAAGAAGAAGGAAAGAGTATTATAACACTTCAGCATTTCATTTTGAAATTTCACAAAATATAGGCCTCTGGCATTAACTCTCCTGGTGGCCCTGTCAGCCAGCTGACCTCTGAAAGGAGGGACATGACTAGACCCTTGCCACAGGGCCCACATCCCAACACTGTGACACAAGAGATATTTCCTTTCAAGTGCTGCACAGAGAGGGCCTCTCAGATAGGGTGCCATCCAAACTTAGCAGCATGCATGAGAGACACAACCACTTCCTACATTACCTAAGTCATGACACTAGGCCTTGGGTTACATTAGTGAAGCCACAGTAGAAACACTTTACAGCAAACTAGCAGGAAAATAGAGATGTTATCCTCTCACAGACCCAAAGCCAACCTGTTCTGTACTTAGAACCCCTGGATACATGGGAGCTACTCAGACTAATTAACAACATTAATGGAGTCTTGATTTAACCTTGTTTAAAAATAAGTGTTAAGGGTCTGGGGAGATAGCTCAGCAGGTAAAGTGCTTGCCACATAGCATGAAGACCACAGTTCAGATCCCCAGCACCTGTGTAGAAGTTGGGTAGGCATGGGGGCCTCTGCCTATCATCCTAGCACTTGAGAGGCAGAGACAGTGAATCCCTGGAGTAAGCTGGCCAGGCAGACTAGCCAAAACAGCAGGCGAGCTCCAAGAGAGCTACACAAACACATGCACACATGTACATGCATGCACACATGTCCACCTGCACGTGTATGTGAAAACACATGCACATCACACATATACATATGCCAAGAAGAGGAAGAAGAAGAAGAGGAGGAGGAGGAGGAGGAGGAGAACCAGCAGCAGCAGCTTTAGGGAGCCAGAGAGATGGCTCAGTCAGAATAGTGTCTGCTAGGCAAGCATGTAAACCTGAGTTCCAAGCCCAGTAATTCACACAGAAAACCAGATACAATAGCTTGTGCCTATAAGTCCCAGTAACAGTGGGGGTCGGGGAAACACAGGTGGGTCTCTGAACATCACTGGCCAGCCAGTCTAGCCAAAATGAATACATTATATTCCATGAGAGATCCTGGCTTTAAAAAAAATGGTGGAACGATCAAGGAAGATAGCCAACATATTCTTCTGGCCTGTGCGCGCCCCCTTGCGCTCTGGCCTCTGCACAGGCTAGAGGTAGCAGTGGGAGAAAAAACAGTGTTTGGCCACCCTAACACTCAGAGAACCCACCTGTGCAGTTATATAAGTTGGGGTTCAAGATGTGCCTGAGCCTCCTTGCTTTCTTTGTTTCTCTTTATTTCTCTATCCTCCAACTACTTGGTCCCAGATCTGGGCATGATCAAGGTGAACAAGGCAGCTAAAGCCCAAAGCTTAGGGCTGGAGGATGGAAAGAAGACCTCCAGGGCCATGATAAAAAGGAAAACACTTCCCAAACCCAATACCTTAGCTTGTTTATAAACTCTGCAGACCACCCATGAGCTACTCATGTGTGGCTCTGCCCTCCAAACATGTTGAGAAGAGAACTGCAAAACAGAGCACTACCCGGCCTTGATGGGCCAGAGTGTGATGGACACATGGGGTAGATCTGAGCTGCTTTGCAAAGCTTCAAAACAAAGGAAGTACTGAAGGCACAAACACAGACCCTGCTGGGAGCCTGCAGCTTGACCCCAACAGATCCCAAATCTTACAATAGCATCAGATGGCGGCCCCCACAGCAGTGAACGCCGCCCAGTACCTCAGAATCAAACAACCATATTTAAACCCTCCACGACAGGGACAGGATCCAAATATTCTCAACATAAAAAAGTTCAGGAAAATCTCAAATAATCATATACATTAAAAAGATGTTGCAGATGCTGGAAATAGCTGACAAAGGCTTCAGTAATACTCTGATTAAAATCCCCAACAAGGTCAGCTTCAGGAACAAATGATAGACTGTCTCTACACAGACTTAGAAATTATTTTTTAAAAAGTGAGAATTTGGGGAATGTAGAGATGGCTCGGTGATTAGGAGCACTGGCTACTCTTGTAGAAGACCCAGGTTTGAGTCAATCATCCATAACTCCAGCTCCAGGGGATCCAACGCCCTCTTCTGACCTCCGCGGGCATTGCACAATATGGGTACACATACCTACATGCAGGCAATACACTCATACACATAAAATAAAAATAATAAAATATTTTTTAAAGTGAGAATTTGAGAATGAAAACTTCTGATAAGGCGAGGAAAAACCTGCATGAGCCAGACCAAAGACCCGATAGAAAAATGTCAATAAAAATCATAGAACTGGGCTGCAGAGGTGGTTCAGCAGTTAAGAGCAGTGGCTGCTCTTGCAGAGGACATAGGTTCAGTTCCCACTAACCACATGGCAGCTAACCACTGTCCATAACTCCAGTTTCAGGGGATCTGACGCCCTCTTCTGACCTCCAGGGCATCACACAACACAGGTGCACTTAAATACTTGCAGGGCAATACACTCATATACATAAAAAATTAAAATAAATACAATATTTTTTAAATTATAGAACCTAAAAAAGTAAAGATTTAAAATATGAAAAGACCAAAGACCTGTGGGACAACTGGAAATGTTTGGCATTCTTACTATCAAAAGTCTTAAAAGGAGAAAATTAAGGGCCGGAGAGACAGCTCAGTGGTTAAGAGCAGCACTGACTGCTCTTGCAGAAGACCCAAGTTCAGTTCCCAACTCCCACATGATGGCTAACACCTGTCCATAATTCCAGTTCCAGGAGATCTGATTCCTTCTTCTGGCCTCTACATGCATACACATAGGTGTGCATACACATGGCACACCTATATACATGTAAGCAAAACACTCATACATGTAAAATCAAAATAAATTATTTTTAAAGGAGATGAGCCAGGTATAGTGTCACGTGCCTTTAATCCTAGGAGACAGGGTAGGTGGATCTCTGTGAGTTCCAGGCCAGCTGGGGCTAGAGGAAGACCCTGTCTCAAAAAACCAGAGGAGGCGGGAGAACAGGATGGAACAATGGAAGACTAATGGCTACAAATTTTCTAAATGAGGCAAAAATTAGACTCACAAAGTAAACTCAGTGAGCTCAAAAACAAAAAGATAAAGAAATCTGTAGCTAAACACATAATCTCAACCTCTGAAAAATGAGACAAATGGATAAAATTCTTAAAAGAGCCATCCAAGAGGAACTAACTACAGAGAGGACAAACCACTACAGTTATATCACCCTGAACTCACTCAGTCTCATTTATAAACAATCAGTGCCAATGGCTGCAGATTTCTCACTGAAAACAATGGAGGCCAGAAGGATGTGGAAGAGAAAATTAAAGGTTTCAATAAAACCACCAAACTACAGGCTCTGCTGTTAAGAATTCAGGATTTCACATGGCCAGCAATTCACCTGTAGGCATTTACCATCCAGAAATGAGAACCTATGTTCTCACAGAAACAGCAGCTCTATCCATAACTGCCCCAAACTAGGAATAGCTCAAATGCTCTCAACAGGGCAATAGTTACTCCTAGTGCTGTGACAGAATGCCTGACAAAAGCGTAGGAGGAAAGGGTTCATTTCAGTTCACAGTTAGATGTACAGTCCATCATGGAGGGGCAGACATGGTGGCAGGAGTATTCACAGTCAGGAAGCAGAGAGAGAGGTGGAGAGCTGCTGCTGCTCAGCTCAATTTCTCCTTTTTCTCTTTTAATTCAGTCTGGGAACCCAGCCCATGGGATTATGTCACCCATATTCAGGGTGGGTCTTCCCTGCTCACTTAGATGTTTTTGGAAACTCATTATAGACACACCCAGATGTGTGTCAAAGTGATCCAAAGTCCTGTCAATGTGACAACGAAGATTAAGCATCATAACAAGTGAAGAGACAGGCAAACTCCAACGGCCATGCAGCATCCAAAAAAAACCACTTGTCATGGCTGGAATAAATGGCATCAGAGTATGCTGAGTGAAAGAAAAGAAATGAGCTCTGAAAATTAAACCTCTGTAGCTCAGCCTGACATTTTTTAAAATAATTTATTGAGAATTTCATACATGCATATAAGGTGTTTTGATCAAATCCATGCCTACTCCCTCCCCTCCAACTCCTCCCATATCTCCTCATCACTTTTTTCTGATAACTTCATGCACTCTTTCTTCTTCTGTAATTTTTTTTTAATGGAGCGTTTGGTTACTCTAGTATCCCTTCTCTGAAGAAGTATCCCTAAAATCTTCCAAGGATTAGATAAAAGCTCTCAAATATTTATGACATTTTTGGCCTTTGGAACAGAATATTTTGCTAAGAGGCCCAAGGACATTGTGAGTTTTAGCCAAGAAACTGGCTACTTTTCTTTGGGGTCTTTTTACCCTAACTGCCTAGTGAATTCCTATCTACTATTCTTATCAACACCATCCTCTGAAGACGTTACCCAAATTGCCAATAGGGAATTGGGACGCAGACAGCTCTGGCTTCTTGCATGCTGAACAGGGACGTGGAGTGAGGAATTGGATCAGCCTGACATTATTGAGAAGGCAAAACAATTGGGAGCCAGCTCAGAGGTTGCTGAAGTCAGTGGTAGGGGTGGTGGTAAAGCAGTTCTATGGGCCACTGCACTTTCCGCCTCCTAACTTCAGTAGTGGTTGCACAACTTATCTACATTTGTACCAAAATTCATAGAACTGTATACAGAAAAGAAGTAAAACTATGTTCATCTGAAATTAAATTTTGTCTTCCTTAGGAATTTTTAAGGAAGAAAATTAATTGAACATTACTAAAAGCTACTTAAGTCGTGGATCCTGTTCATTTGAGTCTACTGCTACAAGGAATGCAGGGAGCAGCAAGCTATTGGTGGCCTGGGGGGGAAGATGTGGCCTAGCTCAGAACTCCAAGAATAGTTATTACATTTCAAAATCACATCAAAAGATCTGGTGGCATAGGAAATTACATGTCCACAACAACATTCCAACAGGGACTGTGGGATGTCACCCTCCTAGTGTCTCTGGGGCTTTCACAGCATGCAGCAAGCTGAACAGTGCACCAGACCGTATGCCCAGCAAAGCCTCAACAATGTACAACCTGGTCCTTTATGGAAAATATCTGCTGATTGTTGATGTTAGTACTTAAGTAATTTAGTCATTAGAGTTAGAAACATTGTATTTGCTTGATTGATCCTAACTGCCCAACTGTAATCAGCTCCAAAGCCCATTTTAAAACTGAGGAAATTTGTTTGGAACAGAGCAGAAGAAACTGGTATTCAGGCCACCAGGTTAGGGTACCAGTCACCTGAGGACAAGGATGACCAGAGCTGGTCTCCATAGCAACTCAGCCCTAGAGCTGCCTTTTACTCATTTCCATGGCTGTTATGAACAACGCCAACCTTCCAGCTCCTGCACACAGACATCCCATGCCACCTTCATGCGTGACACACTCCTACGATGTTGAAAGCAATTCGAGATCAAAACCAATTTCCAAATATTGAATAAAACTGAAATATTGAATAATATTTCTAAATATTGAATAAATTCTGAAAATGTGAATGGTAAAAGAAAAAAAAAAAAGCTCTCCTATTTCAGCAAATCCCACTGTTCTGCCTCAAGGCACCATTGTACACAGAAGTTAGCAAGAGCCTGCCTAGCAATGTGGTCACGACTGCTCAGAACCATTGACACTAACACTGAAAACAGTCTCGTTCTACAGGTCAACCAAGCTCCTCTTTAAAGTAGTGTGTTCCAAAGAGGTTGAAGGACTCTCCTGGTCAGAGTCTAGAAAAGAGATCCCTCACCTAAATGTAGTCAATGGTATGTGGAAAGTTCTCTGGTTGTGAATGTTCTCTCTCACACACACAGGTGGAGTTATAGTATCTAGTCAGCATTGTTCATCATAGAAGACCCGTTGTCATTTTAAGGAAGGGTAACTACACCACCCAAGGCAAGCTGTTATTCTTTCTGACAGATGCCACTGAACGCTAAGATTTCCAACACACTCCACTCCTCCCTTTTATGGGGAAGCCTTAGGGAGGCACCAGGTTGTATTCTCCATCTGCACAGGCAGCTTCTTCTTCAGCTCCATGCGCCCAGCTCATCCGTAAGGCCTTCTAGTGCTAAGGGTATAGCTCTTTCCTCTGGTACAACAGAGCAGTAGCTGGGTTTTTCCCTCCTTCCTTCCTTTATTTTACATGCAGGGAAAACTGCACACCATTCCCTGTACCTGGCACACATCCCTCTGTGAACCACAGGGCACTCTCTGTAAAGAGCTGTCAAAAGTCACAAAGGAAACATGGGGTACAATAGGGCCTGTTCTGTTGGGACCACAGGCTAGGAGGAGGCATGTGGCCTGGGACAGATGCACACACCACCTTCACAGGAGCATACTGTGCTCAGCTTGGCAATACCCAGGGCTATGCTGACAGCCTGTAATTTACCCAGCGCCAAGCAATTGAATCCCAGGGTCCACAGCCACGTTCCACAACCAGATTCTTCAACAGGAGATGCCTTCAGGGGAACCCACATCCTTCCCCTGAAGACTCAGGCTGCAAATTACCTTTGACAAATTAACTCTCACTTCTCTTGAGAAAATTGAAAAAGAGGGATTCTACGAGGGCACTTCTGGTGGTCTTGTCAAAGTAGGTGAAAAGACTGAGCACGTTTGATTTGACAAAGACTTACAGTGGTAATTCTGTCTCTGCCTGTTGAAAAATCAAGTTGTGGCATGGGAAAGTGATAGCAGTTTCCTGGAAGGTGCTGACAAAGCCTAGGGAAGCCCCAAGCACTAATTACAGTTGAACTCACACCAAGAAAGAGAGATGGTCTTTCATTTCCCGGGAAACACAACCTGCTTCAGGTTGAAATATTCCAGCAATAGGATTTAGTCAGTATGCTGGTGAGCTTTCCACTCTTAGGACAAAATACCTGAGATTCATCAACTTGAAAGGAAGAAAGGTTTGTATGGAGGGGCGTCACAGTTTCAGATGTCAATGCACAGGCACTTGGCCCTGTTGCTTCAAGCTGGTGATGAGGTTTTACATTATGGTGGAGCAAAGCTATTCATCTTATGACAGCCAGGACTCAAAGAAAGGGAGAAAAGGGCTGGGAGTCCCAGTACCCCTTCTGGGGTATGTTCTCAATGACTTAACTTCCTTTCCCTATGCTCCACCTCCTCCCAATATGGCCACAGGTGGGTGACCTCAGTATCTAGCATGTAAGCCTTTGAGGAATGTTCTGGATGCACAGCTTAACAGGCTGCTCTATGCAAGCATTGCTGTGCTGACAGGAGGCTCCTCACAACCTCAGGAAGATGCACTGAGCACCTGCTCCTCACTTTTAATCCTAGCACTCAGAGAGGCAGAGGCAAATGGGTCTCTGTAAATTCACGGCCAGTCTTCTACACATAGAAAGTTTCAGGCCAGCTGGAGCTACAGGAAGACCCTGTCTCGGAAAAAAAAATCAAACAACAACAACAAAACTGAGAGACCCACAATACCCAGGACTGAACAACATCTGTTCCCAAACCTGCTTACAGCAGTTGCACTTACTGTAGAATTGAATTATGTAATTAAGTATTGAAATACAGTTGGCCTCTGTGGTTTGAATGACAATGTCCCCCATAGGCTCCAAGTATTTGGACATTTTGTCCCCAGTTGGTAGTACTGTTTGGGAGGTCTTATAAGGTGTGGCCATGCTGGAGATATGAGCACTTAGTTTCTGCTCTCACTCCAGCCATGTCAGCTGCCATGCCTCCCTGCCATGATGGACTCTTGCCCCTTAGGAACCATAAGCAAAATAAACTTCCTTTTATAAATTCCTTTGCTCATGGTGCTTTATCACAGCAACAGAAAAGTAACTAAGACCATCTCCCACTCCCAGAATTTAATCAATGACAGATCAAAAATATTCAAGCATAGCCGGGCGTGGTGGCACATGCCTTTAATCTCAGCATATTTTGATTCACAGAGTTTATCTTCTCTGATCTCTACATCATTGAGCCTCCAGCAGAATTTTTTGTTTTTCTTTGTTTTTTTTTTTTTGGTCTTTTTGAGAGGGTCTTCCTATAGCCCCAGCTGTCCTGGAACTCATTATGTAGACCAGGCTGGCCTTGAAGTCACGGAGATCCGCCTGCCTCTGCCTTCCGAGTGCTGGGATTAAAGGCATGCGCCACCACACCCGGCCTATACATCCATTTTTTTTTATTCTCATTATTCCCTTGGACAAATTTGAAAACTACCTTCTACATACCATTTATAATGTACTGAAATAAGTCATCTAGACACAACCTCCATGTAGATTACATGCAAACACGTCACTGTTTTATGAGGAAATACAGCATGAGTAAAGCTGTGTCTGGTAATACTAAATTAAACTGGCTTTGCAAGGACTCAACACAAATCAAGAAAGAACCCCTCTACAAAAATGAGCTGCAGACATGATGAAACTACGGCCCTGAAAATAGCCACATCTGACCTCAGCCTGCTGCACAAGTCCCCTCCAGTTTCTGTTGAGCTTCTAGAGAAATCAAACTGGAGAACCCTTGATGTAGATTATGCAAATGAGATCACTGAGAGCTTCTATCAGCTGATCATCACCCACAGGCCTTGGCTACATCACAAGATGGGAGAATGTGTGTAAGCTGACAGGGCTGAAGAGGTGGTCCAGTGGTGAGGAATGCTTGTTACTCTTACAGAGGACCACTCAGTTCCCAGCGCTCATATTGGATGGCTCACAACTTCAGATCTAGGAGAGCCAGTGCCCTCTTCTGGCCTCCATGCACCTGCACTCATGTGCACATACCATATACAGACACACACATATTCATATACCTAAAAATAAAATAATAAAAATCATATGATTTAAGTAGAACAGTGTGTTCAATACATGGATGCATGCATTATGACATTTCTCATTTCTAAAAATTATTACATTTAATGTGTGTGTGTGTATTTGTGTATCTGCCCATGTGCTATGATGCACATGTGGGGGTCAGAGGACAACTTGCGGGAGTAGGTTCTATCATTCCACCAATCTCTATCTAGGGACTGAATTAAGCAAGCACCTTTACCCACTGACTCATCTTGCTGGTCTCTTAGAAGACATTTGTAATTACTCCAGTGAATACTGGTCCGAAAGTAAAGAATGAGAAGATTCATACTCTTAAGTTCAACATGATGCTGTGAATGAAATGTCTAAAAAGCATTCTTCAAATGCTTTCATATTTTTAATGACAAATTTTTGACTGGGCAAGAGTCTATCTGACAAAGTTGTAGAAATATATGTGCTTTTCAAAGCAATGTCCAAGTGCCCTAAAGAACTCATTATTTAATCTTATTTTTTTTAATGAGTCAGAAAAATAGTGAAGGCCTTATTACGGTATTTCTCAAACTATTGCTTTCACCCTGAAAAGCTGCTGGCTGGAGCCTACACATGCTTTCTCTCTTATCATTTCTAAAAGATCAACACAATGATAAGTGAAGAAGGTATTAACCCAAAACCACATAATGAGAGACAGGCCGTAGGAGGTGAAAAAAGTAACAATGTTCAAAAGAAAAGAAAGCAAATCAACAGCAGACCCTACCACTTAGATGATGGGGGGGGGGTCCAAGGACAGAACACAGAAAGGGGCCCCTGTGACTAGCAGCCTGTAGAAGACTCCAAGCCCAAAAAGGTCAGGTTCATCAGGGTGGTGTCAAGGTGGAGGAAAGAAAAGAAGGGGAAAGGAGGGAGGAGGGAGGAGGGGAAAGGGAAGAGGACAGGGGAGAGGAGAGAGAGAAAGAAGAGGAGGGGAGGGGAGGAGGGAAGGAAGGAGTAGGAAAAGGATGGAGAGAAAAGGGGAAAGAAGCAGGTTAGTAAAACTAACTCGACTTTATAGACAGATGTACAGAAAGGAAAACACAATCCCTCTCCCAACCGAACTCAGAACAGGCATTGCAATGTGTTTAACTTTTTTGCAGATCCTGCAGGGAACAACAACAAAAAAAAAAAAGAGTGCACCTGGCCTTCAAAACTAAAATTAAAGCCATCACTCCAGGAGGAAACTTGCTATCTCAGTACCTGGGGTCCTCAGTGACAAGGCCAGCCCTTGGCAGAACCTGAATTGAAATCCACCATCCACAGTACTGTGCAGCCCTCAAGTCAACGCTATCCTTTCAACCGTGTACCAACCAGAAACCTGCTCCCAGCAAATTTTGGAGAAAAAAAAAAAAACTTCTCCAAAGGAAGTGAATGTAATTCAGAAGCCACAAGAAAGAAACTGACCCAAATACAACAAGGGATAATTAGTGAAGAAACTACTAAAATTGAAACATGATACCAGTATCAAAAAGTAAATTCAACTGTAAGATAAAAAGAGAAAGCGGAAATCCCATAGCAAGAGAACAAAGAAGCAAAGAGGACTCTCAGGAAGAGAGAAAGCAACAGCAACGCGGGGGTGACTTCCAGAGACGCAGATGTCCTCAGGCTGGCAAAGCCAACACACATTCAGAGAGACATCAGCTCTCAGAACAATGGATGAAAACACATGGAGGGGCTGGGGAAATGTTCAGTCCACAAACCACTTCCTGTGCAAGCATGAAGACCTGAGTTCAGATCCCAGCATCCCCCAGGTGTAGTGGCCTAGGCACCTGTAACCCTAGCACTGGGTAGATGGGGAAGACAGAGACAGGAAGTCCTAGGGGACTCACTGGTCAGCCAACTTAGCCAAACAGTGAGTTCTCAGTTTAGCAAGAGATCCCGTCTCAAAAAATAAGATAGAAAACAATAGTGAAAGAAACCCAAGGTCGACCTCTGGTCTCCACCCGTGTATGCACAGGCAAGTAAACATGCACTCACACACTTTTTTAAGTCACTTACATGTTTAGTATACCATCGGGATGTTTCTGAACACCAAGAAAATAATAGAAGATTCTCCCTAATCCTCTCCAAACAAAAATAATTCACCAAAAAAGAAATGAGGCAGCCCAGGGTGCTAGGAAACTGTGGGCTGTGGCATTCTAAGGAATGTGGCATCCAGATGAGACTAATACCCAGCTAAACTATCAAGTCAGTGCACAGAGAACTTAAAAGAACTCAGCTGTTACCCATTAAGCACCACTTGTTAGAGTATTTCTATCTCCTCTTCCCAATGCTCCTTCCATCTGCTAACACTTTTAAGTCTTTACCCACACTTCCTGAAAGATGATTAGAAAGGTCCAAGTCCAAAAGACCCTGGGTTGGATCTCCAGTACCACAAAATAAAAAATTTCAAGTCATTATCAAATCACTTTCTAGCTGGGATTTACTACAAAGGCAGGCCTTGATTTATTGAGCCTCACTTTATTGTGCTTGGCAAAAATTGTGTTTTTTTACAAGGTGCAGGTTTAGGCAACCTGCATGAAGCAGGTCTGCTGGGACCATTTCTCCAACTGCATGAGCCCACTTCATGTCCCTGTATCTCACTTTGGTGATTTCCATTATTATTTTATCTGTTACGGTGACCTGGGACCAGTGGTCTCTGATGTCACTATCCTAATTGCTTGGGGAACACCAAAACAACTGTGAACTTAATTGACCAATGCTATGGGTGTTCTAACTGTTCCACCACTTCTTAAGGCACAGAAACTGGAAATTAAATCAATTAATAACCCTCCAGTAGCCTCAAAGTGACTAAGTGAAAGGAAAAACCCACATCTGTCATTTTCTTAATTTTTTAAATTTATTTTTATTTTATGTACATGAGTGTTTTGCCTGTGTGTATGTAAGTGCACCAATGTATGTAACACCTGTGGAGGCCAGGAGCCAGCATCAGATCCCCTGGAAATGGAGTAACAGACAGCTGTTAGCAACTATGTGGATGATGAGAACTAAACTCAGGTCCTCTGTGAAAGCAACTAGTGTTCTTAACCACTGAACCATCTCTCCAATCCGCACATCTGTCGCTTTCAATTTGAAGCTAGGAATGATTCAGCTTAGTGAGGAAGATATGAGGAAGGCCATGTCACTTGGAAAGTGAGGACTCTTGTGGCAAAATTGAGCCTGACTATAACTACAGAAGAAAGCCTCTGAAGAAATTAGAGGTGCTACTCCAGTGCACACACAGTCAGCCAGAGATCTAAATAGCCTTGCTGCTGATATGGAGTTTTAATGATCTTCTTAGAAGACCAAACCAGCCAGCACGTTCCCTTAAGCCAAAAAGAATTGAGAGCAAGGCCCTAAGTCTCTTCAATGCCAGGTGATTTATTGAAGTGTGGAAGCCGTAGACAATCACTTTGGTGCTAGCAGAGGCTGGCCCAAGATGCTCAAGGAAGGCAGCCTACTATAACAAGAAAAAGGTGAACCAGCAGGTACTGATGCAGAAGCCACAGCAAGTCATCTACAGCATCAAGCTAGGATCCCAATAAAGCCAGCTACACTAACCCACAAGTTTCAGTGTAGATGAAACAGACTTACATTGGAAGAAGCAGCCATCTAAGACTTTCATAGCTACAAGGGAGATGGCAGTGCTCGGCTTCAATGCTTCAAAGCTCGGGCTGACTGAGATGGCCTAACACAGCGGTGACTAAGTTAAAGCCACTGCTCATTTTCCATTCTGTAAATCCCGGGCCTTCAAAAATCAGACTAAATCTACTGTGGCTGCACTCCACAAATGGGACAAGGCCTGGGTGGCAGCAGACCACGATTTACTGATTATTTCTGGCCTACTGTTAAAACGCTGCTGCTCAGGAAAAAAAAAAGGGGGGGGGGTTCCTTCCAAATTACGACTGCTCACTGACGATGCACTCAGACCCAAAAGCTCTGACAGACACATACAGTGTGATTATTGTTTTTTTATGACTTTTAACACTATATCCACTTGGCAGCTCATGAATTAAGAAGCCTATGGTGGTAACTATTGAGTGCAAAGTTTAAGGGGTCTAGAATCAATGAAGAGACAACCCTCTGGGCATGTTTGTGAGGCATTATCTAGATTAGGTTAACTGAGAAGGGAAGACCCACCCGGAATGTAGGCAGCACCATCCCATAAACTGGAGGCCTGGAAGGAAAGAAAAGTAGAAACAAAGTTGGATGCCAACATTCACCTCCTTCCAGACGGGGATGCTGTGTGACCAACCCCTGCCACGGTCCTGCTGCCACGACTTCCCCACCATGATAGACGGTACCATCTAACTGTGAGCCAAAATAAACCACTCCTTCCTTAAGCTGCTTTTGTCAGATATTTGTTGCAGCACAGAGTCATTCAGACTTTCCATCTTTATCAATTAAGAAACATTCTGGAGGGCTATGGCTGCCATGGAGAGTTATTATTCTGCTGGACCTGGGAAGAGGAAATTGAAAACCTTCTGGAAGATTCCCCATTCAAGAGGCTAAGAACGTCTATGAGCAGCACTGTCCGGTTTAGAAGTCTGCTCTGATCCTCATGGATGAACAACTTTGAAGGACTCAAGACCTCAGCAGAGGAAGTAAGTTCAGACAAGGAGGGAAAAGTAGGGAAGAACAAGAGGTACAGCTGGAGGTGTGGCTGAACGCTGAACCTCGTGAGGAAACCAGCAGGTGAAGAGTTGTTGCTTATGAATGAGCAAAGAAAGTGGTTTCTTGAGATGAAGTCTATTTCTGGGTAAGATGCTGTAATATTGAAACAACAACAAAAAAATTAGAGTATTACATGAATTTAGAGCTGGGGAAATGACTCAGTAAAGTGTTTGGTACACAACCTGAAGATGAATTCAATCTTTAGAACCCATGTAAAAAAGCTGGGCATGGTAGCATGATTGTTAATACCAGCACTGGGCAGGGGAGACAGATAGGAACCCTTGGGGCTTTCACAGAATAATAGGTGAGCTCCAGCCAATGAAGAGATCTTGTCATTAAAAAACAAAACAACTGGGGCTGGAGAGATGGTTCAGCAGTTAAGAACACTAGCTGTTCTTGAAGAAGACCTGGGTTTGAATCCCAGCACCCACATGGCAAGTAACAACTGTCCGTAACTCCAGTTCCAGGGGATCCAACAGAGATGGCTCAGTGGTTAAGAACAGTGTTCTTGCAGAAGACCCAGGTTCAAATCCCAGCACCCACATGGCAGCTAACAACTGTCCGTAACTCCAGTTCCAGGGGAATCAACAACCTCTTCTGCCTGCCACAGGCATTGCACAACATGGGTGCACTCACCTACATGCAGGCAATACACACATACACATAAAATAAAAAATAATAAAATATTTTTGAAAACCAAACAACATGGCCAGTGCCTGAGGAACAACACCAGCCTCTAAATGTGCACACAAGCATACACATACACACACACACACACACACACACACCACATACCATACATTAACATTGCATGAATTTAGCTGACAAGCAATACCAGGATTTGAGAACTGGATCCCATTTAGAACACCACTCTCCTGTGGATAAAATGCTCTCAAAAAGCATCACACATTATAGAGCTGCCTTTCATAAAATGATGGGGCCTACTGTCTTATTTGAAGCATGTTGTCTATTTTAAGAAACTGCTGCCGCCACCCCAGCCTTCAGCAACCACCACCCTGCTTAGTCAGCAGCCACTGGCACTAAGGCAAGACGCCCCGCCAGCAGAAAGATCATGACTCGCTCTTCTTGGCTCAGACAAGCATAACATTTTTTAGCAATAAAGAACTTAATTACAGTATGTTCATTTTTTAAGACATAAGGCTGTTTTGCACTTAATAGACTTGAGTATAATATGAACATACCTTTTATACTGCATTGGGAAATCAAAAACTTTTGTGTGATATGCTTTATTGGGATGTTCATTTTACTGCAGTGGTCTGGAACCAAACCCACAATGTCTCCAAAGCATGCCTGTACATCTCATCCCTGCTTCATCTGCTTACAGACTTAGACAAGCCACTGTGTCTCTCTCTCAGGTCTAGGTTTATGCTGAACCGGGAGGAAGAACTACAGATGTAATACCTGCCCTGCCTAGGGGCGGCGCTGACAGGGTTGTAATCAGATTGTACTTTGCAAACTTGCTACAGAGCGCATGGAGAAAAGGCTTATAAATATTTCGAGGGATTATGAACCCTAAAGGTAATCAATTATTTTCTCATCAAAAGGAGGCCAACAAAAAGGCTCTAAGGGTGGAGAACCTGTAATTTACTTAAGCCTGGAGCTTTAACAGGACTTCCAGAGTGTTTAGAATGCTACAGGGTCCAATGCCAACTCTGCCTTTCTCCAAAAGACAGTGCCTGATAAGTCCTTTAATAACTAGGAAAAAAAAAGTAACATTTTAATGTTACGTATTCTCTAAATTCATACACGGTGAGTGGGCAGGGGAAATGGATGAGGACGAAGAATGAATGACTCTTGCCTCACAATGGCCACATCACCTGAGTGCATGCCCCTCCCACTTCTGTGGCTCTCATCCTTCTCCACTTGGTGAGTGGCTATTCTGCACAGCCCTCTGGCTTCCGGAATGGATGCAGATGTTTCTCATCAGCTCTATAACAGAACTCCACACCAGCCAACCTTACCACATCTCCCTAATAAACAAATTTGACTTCATTAAATGTTATCTAACATGACTCTCCTCAGGACACCACCTGGGTTTGTTCACTGCCTAGGGTGCTAGATGCTCCCCATTACACATTCCATACTCTGCTGGCCTCCAACAAGTCATTCAGAACCCAGGCCAAACTGTACTCACTTTGTCTAAGAGGCATATTCAGAAGGGCCTTAAACAACAACCACAGCGGCAGAATCCTCCAGTAACTCTTTGCAAGAAAACTACTTTTCAGGGCAGAAAAGATGATTCAGTCTTATAGGCACGCATTGAGAAACTGAGTTCAGAACCTCAATAACTACATGAAAGGCCAAGCATGGTGCTATACACTTGTAATACATGTGCGGGGACATGTATTACAGAGACAAGTAAATCACTGGAGCTCGCTGGCCAGTCAGTCTAGCCAATCAGTGAGCTCCAGGTTCAGTGAGAGACTCTGTCTCAAAAAATAATGTGGAAGGAGAACTGGAAATTGAGCCCTCGTCCACGCTTGTCCCGAGCCAGTCACATCCTGCCTCCCCAGTAGAGGTAAAGACACCAGTTTTCTTTAATCCACAAACTCTGAATACTTTCAACATAAACAGCCGTGCTGGCAAGAACCACTCCATCCCTCCCCATAATAAAATTCAGGCACCATCACACCCTCTGCAAAGCAAACCCCAGAAGTCCTGGGTCTTATGGAAGCCAGGGCCCAGAGCACTCAGTGGAGATTTTACCTAGGAACCTAGTCATGAACCTGAGAGTAAGTTCTACCCTTCCTGGGTATAGTCTCTTAAATTCAAAGCTTCACTGCCTCGTTTTTGCTGTTGTCATTTTGTCTGATTGGTTCTCTGGCTCCAAAGAGGACACACATCCCACCCACTCTTGTACCTGAACCTCTCCTGAGCGTCCTTATAGTTGAAGTGACTGATTCCTTCCCAACAGAGCCCTTGCTGGAGTCAAAAACCAGCCCCCAAATCCCTTCTTAAAAGTCCTGCAGCCCCATCACAACCCTACCCTTCACCTCTACCTAGCACATCGGGGGACCTCAAGCCAGTGAGGTTCTTGCCGGGGTACATACACTGGCAAGGCCAGTGAGAAAGTCGCCCAGAAGGAAGAACTCAGGCTGGGAAGAGAGCTCAGTCGGTAAAGGGTTGTCCTTGCAAACATGAGGACCAAAGTCTGATCCCCAGCACTCACATAAAATTGGGCATAGTGCTTGTTTGTAATCCAGTGCATCCCTAGGGCTCAATGGCCAGACAGCCTAGCCTACTTGATGGGTTTCAGGCCAATGAGAGACCCTGTCTCAAAAAGAAGGTGGACGGCTTCTGAGGAACAAGATCTTGGGTTGACTTCTGGCCTCCACATGAATGCATACACAAAACAGAATTCAACCCAGAAAGAAAGCACACTCTCCACTCTCCATTGACCTCCACCCAGTGGAGAGGATGCCAAGGGACACGGAAGGAATTTGGGAGTCACACACTTGAGGGGCAATCCCTCTCCTTGCCCTTTGGTTTCCACTCTGTCAGTCCCTCTGTCCAATGCCATCTACTCTCATGACAGCCTCAGGGGAGGACACACAGAAACAGCATCACAGGACTGGCCAGTCAAGACCCTTCACAACCAGTGTGTGGGATTGTACTTTGCAGGGGTGGGTGCTAGCAGATGCTGTGACCTGCCAGATTCCTCCAGAAATGGCTAGAAGATGCAGGGGCAGAGGGATTTGCCTAACTGGACCCCTAAAAGGGTTACTAACTGTCCATTCATCCTTGGTTGCCTTTTCTAAAACAGAAAAAGAAAAAGCATGCCTTCTAGATACAGAAATTCAGTTTCACAGACTCTATTCTCTGTGTTTTTCTTTTATTTATATGTGTGTACAGGTGCCCATGGCAGTCAGAAGTGGGGACACACGTGTGCGCACACACCGGATTCCTTAGTGGTGAAGTTACAGGTGTTTGTGATACACCCGATGTGGGTGCTAGGATCCAAACTCCAGTCCTCTGATCACTAAGTGTTCCTAAACTGCTGAGCCATCTCTCCATCCCCTATGACTGTTTTTCTAAGACAGTTTTGGGGGTTTGATTTTTTGCAGCACTTGGGATGGAACCCAGGACTCCCATATACCAGGCAAATGTTTTATCACTGAGCTATACCCCAGCCTTTGAGATGGTTTTTAATATTGTCTAATACTGTCTGTAATAGAATTGCTGGAGGGCCTCCTTAAATCACACCCCCATCTGACAGTCTATCAGCACCCGGCAGATCTGAGGAAATGATTCCCCTCCTGGCTTTTTGGTTGCAGCCAGAGCTGCCAGGCCCTTGGGCTGTTGGTCCCAGTCAAGATCACTCCCACCAAGGAACAGAACACACTTCTACTTCCAGTCTTTCTTCTTAAGTGAGTGTCAGGATTTACTCTAACCGATATTTGCATGAACCTAGTTAAGTTTAGAAAGATTTTGGACCCCCCTTTTAAAAAGCATGTTTTCTAAATTAAGCCCCAGCATCCGGTGCTGAGAGGTGATTAATTGGCTGGGAAGCGGGTTTTATTACCTTCACTGGGCAGTTTTTGTGTTGTCAGGCAAAGTTCACTAAGCCTTCTAACTGAAAAGCTAACAACCCTTGGAGCCCAAGATCTGGACCTGTGGTTCTCGCGGTGAAATGACGAGGCCAGTAGGCTCTGCTCCCACCTTCCTCAGAAGGCTCCAGGAACCAACCTTGCACCTCCCTTCACCCCACTTGTCAGTGGGTGCAAGCTGGCCTGCAACTGGCCCACAGGAACAAAGGGAAAGAGAGAACAAAGGGCAAAGGGGGCAAAAAGGTCTACAAAGGCTGTAGGAGGGGGCGGGGTGCAGGGACAAGGCCTAACGCTCCACAAGAATAAGCATCCCTCCAGCACCCTGCCTAGAACAAAACCTGGCTTCTCAACAGGTCTTCATCGCTCCCATGGGTGAGGTGGCAGAGACAAAGAGGGGAGGTGGGCTGGCGATCACCCCTACACTGACCAGCCTGCGTCTCCAGCCACCTGGGACACTATACAAAGTAGAGAGAGCCTCAAAGGATTTGAGTTCACACCAAATTGTGGGAAGGGTCCACCTTCTCCCACCACTTCTGGGGGGTGTGAACTATTCGAAAGAAGGCACCTCCTCCTCAACCCTTGCAGTCTCAAAGACTCAAATTGTACCCCGGGGCAGCCTGGGTACAGGCTCATCCATGTCTGTCGACACTGCTGATTCTACACCTTGGGTTCTGTCTACACCCTGGCTTGGATACCAGACTCTATATCACAGTCTCTGTCTACACTGTAACTCTCCACATAGCATGCTCTGCCTGTACCATGGTCTGTCTACATCACTGTCTCTCTACAGCTATTCTCATTCTCCCCACACTGAAGACTGTCTACAACTTCTGCTCTGTCTAAGCCATGATCTCCAAGCACCCGCTTGGCCTCCCCCATGCTGGGTAAAAGCCACGTGTGTACCATACTGGGGTGTCCTTCCTCTGGGCTGTGCCAGCGGGTTGGGTTGGAAGCATCTCTGAGTCAGCAGCTTCTCTGGAAATGCAAACTTCACTTCATTCTGGGATAAGGTTTCTCTTCTCTTTAAGAAAATCAGGGTTGCCAGCTGCGGGTGGGAAGGGTGTAATTGTGGGGCTCAGGGTGTGTTGCCGGCAGCAGGAGGATTAGCAGATGAAAGAGAAAGATAACATTACCTGCCAGGTCTTTCTTCTCACCTAGGGTCATGAACCCCTTACTTACCATTTAAAAGCCCGGGGAGGAGCCCTGGGAATACATAAACACTGACCCTGAGCAGCTCCCGGGGAACAGAGTCCACCAGCCTTCCTTTAATCCAAGATGGTCAGGAAATTCAAACCCCTCAACAACCCCCAGGAAGACAACTTTTATGTGCCTGGTTCTCACAGCAGACCCACAAAGGCAAGGCCTGCAGGACGCCCCCCTCCCACCCTCCACGGGGTGAAGCTGCAGGCCTTGCTCTCATCCAGAGCTGTGGGTAGTGAAATGAGGGAAAACTTTCAGCGGTCCGTCCCTAACAAGCTGCTTTCCCTAAATTTGGGGATTCTCTCGTTTCTCAGGTTTGGAATGATTTTAACTTAGTATGACTATTTCAGAGGGAATGAACGAATGGGAGAACCAGTGAAACACTCCTCTCTCAGAAGGTGCCCCCTCATTCTAATCTTGTGTTCATAGCAATCCTCTCCCATTATTACCCGAAAGCCACAGTTTCACCTGGATTTGGCCTCTGTATAAGTAAGTTGAAGTGCCTAGTGTCCTACAGGCTGTGTACCCACTCCACCCTCACGTTGTGGGGGGGGGGGGAGTTTGATATAACACCTGGACTGTGTGCCCACACTCTGGCTCCATCTACACCCCCTCCTCTGGATCCTCACTCTGCCTCCCCCACACTCTCCCCTCCAGGCTCACTTGAAGCCTGTTTCCTGGGTAAGTGGGTGGAAATTTCATTGTTCCAGATGTTGGTAAATTGCCCAGAGGCCCTGGGTGACCAAGGCACATCCCCAAACTCCCTCCAGCAAATTCTCTCCACACACATCTTGGCAACACATGGTATTGTCAGACCTCTACATTTTTGTGACTCTGATGGAGACAAAGCGACACTTCCTAAGATGAGACTTCTCAGCTCAAGAACCTCTTTAAAGTTTTCTCCTTGAAGGCTGCTTGTTTGTATTTTTAAGACCCATTTGTTCACTGTATAGGTGGTTGTGGGTTTAAGGGTACAGACTTAAAGATACAAACCTGGGGGCTGGAGAGATGGCTCAGCAGTTAAGGGCACTGACTGTTCTTGCAGAGGACCAGTGTTCGATTCCCAGCACCCACATGGCAACTACAAGCCATCCTTAACTCTAGTTCCAGGGGAATCCGGAGCCCTCTTCTGACCTCCAAGGCATTGCGGGACACAGGTGCACTAACATACATGCAGGCAATACACTCATACACATAAAATAAAAATAATAAATAAAATATTTTAAAAAAAAATACAAACCAGCCGGGCGTGGTGGTGCATGCCTGTGGTCCCAGCACTTGGGAGGCAGAGGCAGGCAGATCTCTGTGAGTTCAAGGCCAGCCCAGTCTACATAGTGAGTTCTAGGACAACTGGGGCTACAGGGAGACCCTGCTTCAAAAAGACAAAAAATATATATATATACAAACCTGGACGTAGGCAGCTCCCAGGTTACATCCTAGCTCTAATTACTCATGGAGACACCCTGGGGCTCCTCGACTTAAGTAAGTCTCTACTGTGCAGGCAAGTGAGGCTGGTAGGGATGGGAGGGATGCAGGAAGAGTGCTCCTCACCTGCTCAGAAAGGACCTGATAAACCTTATGCCCTTCTGTGAGCAAGAGATAAGACAGCTTTCGGAAATGACCAGGAAGAGGCCAGAGAGCCTGGGAGGAGACAGCTGTACAGGAGCTTTCAGGCTGGCTGTGTTCTACATAGGAAGCTAACTCCTTTGTTCACCGAAGAAAATACTCTGGTGAAGAGTGGGACAAGTTGTCATCCAAGCAGCTTGGCAACAATTCTTTCACACTCAACGGCTCTGCCCATTTTTCTTTGCTAACTAGCACTGAACAGCTCCTTGGGAAAACATGGTCCCAACACAGCCTCGGTAGGAAGACAGACTGTAATGACACAGAGATCTGGGGCTTGGTCCCCCACACTTCACCTGGTCCAAGCTGCCAAGTATGGGCTCCACTCCCAATTCTGAGCAAGGGAGAGAAGGGAAGAGGTGGTGACTGGGAGTTCCTGGGGTCCCAGACACCCAGCTGCTGGGCTGTCATGTAAATCAGGTCAGACCTGCAGCAGGAGGACACACTGTGAAGGTCCCTGTCTGGAACCTCTACAGTGGAGATTGCTTATGGGTACTGGGAAGAAAGATCCCCACTCATGAGTGGGGGGGTCACATGGCACGACTGACAGTTGAGAAAGACATGCCTCAGCACCTCTCATCAGAAGACCTGAGCCTAGGACCTCCTGGTCCTCCTACTGAAGACATGGACAGACAACCACCACCATTATCTTTATGACCCCTGGCAAAGCCACCTCCAACTACCAGGGAGGGTCAGAGATGTCAGTAAGCCCTTCAGCCAAAGCATCCCACCAACTCATCAGAAACACCAAAGCTACCAGCTGGGGGCATAATTCCACTGGTAGAGTACTTATCTAGCATCTTTGATTTCCAGCACCACATAAACCAGACTTAGTGGTGGACACCTATAATCCCCAAACCTGGGAAAGTGAAAGAAGAGGATCAGGAGTTCAAGGTCAACCTCTCCTAAATAGTGAGTTGGAGGCCAGCATGGGGTACAAGCCTGCCTCTCAAAAACAGAACAAAACACCAAAGCCAGCATCAGACTCTAAAGCTCAGCACATACATGCTGGTTGCTTAAAAAACTAGACTTTATAAAGGCTGACTTGGGAATTTTTTAAGATCTGATGAAAATCAGCACTGATATTTACTATCTACCTTTGTGCACCCCACCTCCTTGAGGGGCCGCCAGACTGATAGTTAAGTGGTTGTGTATAGTTGACCCACACGGGAACACCTACTCACACAAAGGCTGCCGAACAGTTCTGGCTTGGTCCCAGACCCTAAGCAAAGCACAAGGGATGACAGGGTCACTGTTTCCACAGCCATGCTCCAGCTGAGCAGACCTGGAACAGGCAGTATGGTCTTCCGTTCAGCGCCCCCCATCCCATCCCCAGTCCCCAACATCTGTTCCCAGATGTGAGCCGAGAAGCCCAGTGGCAAGTCAGAAGACCTCTTTTTTTTTTGATACTTTATTTATTGTTTTTACTTTATGTGTATGTGTGTATTGCCTGCATGTAGGTAAGTGCACCCATGTCGTGCAATGCCCACAGAGGACAGAAGAGGCTGTCAGATCCCCTGGAACTGGAGTTATGGACAGTTGTTAGCTGCCGTGTGGGTGCTGGTAACCCTGGTAAAAGACAGTTCAGTTCCCAAGGTGCCACCAGCCTCACACTGGGATGGGCTAATCTCAACTTTTTGCAACAGCTGTCACTTCCCACAGGGCCAAGCCAGAAACCCAGCAGCCTGACTGAGGGACCATGGTGCCATTTCTGCCCCCAGAGCAGCCACATCACACCCCTCTCCTCTCATCACACATCCCTCTTCCACTTACAGGCCAAGGTCCTCTTGAAACCTCTGGTGAACACACACAGATGGTTCTGTTCACCCCAAATCTCAAGGGGGGCCAATACAGGTCTCACGGGCTGACAGTGATTACAACTCAGGGACACTGGGCTGGGTTTTAAAGGGATAAAGACACCACACAAAGAAATGCCATTTAAAGAACAAGGTTCACATGCAGGCTCCATTAAGGTAATTCCACCGCTCTTCCAACTGAACAAGGATCCCCTTCTATTTAGAGTTTCATTTTCCTTGCCTGTTTGGGAGTGAATATCATAATTCTATGCCTGACATACAGGGTTTGAAATGATATTTCGGCAAGAAGCACTGGTCATGGCTGCTCTGTAGATGAAGCTGGACTGTAGCTGGTAGGAAACAAAGTGCTCATCCCTCCTGCTTACAGAACCCTCGTGAGCTGCTGGGGTCCCCCTGGAGCAGGAAAAAGAGATTGCTAAACTGAACCTGTAAGGTGGAAATTTTCTCTAGAAAAAAGAAAAAAACCCACCTCACTCACTTTAAGTTACCTTCATTGTGGAATAAGAATGATCCAGGGGGAAAAAAAAAAAAAAAAAAAAAAAAAAAGCAGCCGTCTGCGCCCACATGGCGTAATGTTTTTATTTTATTTCTTTAACGCTCATTAAAAAGAGTTCCCATGCTGTCTTAGTCTCTTTTCCTGCTGTGATAAATACTGCAACAGAAGCAGTCTAGGGGAGAAAGGACTTAGCTCGCAGTCCCAGGGACAGTCCACTACGGCAGGGCAGTCAGGGCAGCAGGAGCCTGAAGCAGCTGGACAATGGCATCCATCATCAGGAAACACAGAGTGGCAAACGCTTGCTGCTGTTCAGGTCCCTTTCTCCTTTTAGAGAGTTCGAGATCCTAGCAAGGGAATGGTGGCACCCACGGGGAACAGGTCCTCACCTCAATTAATGTGATCAAGGTAATACCCCACAGGCACACTCTGAGGCCTGTCTCCCAGATCACTCTAGATCCTGTCAAGCTGATAGTTAACACTAACCATCACACATATGAAGATGGCAAGCTCAGCATCTTGGGGTGGGGATGTAGCTCAATTGGTAGAATGCCAATTTAGCTTGGAAGAATCCCTGGGTTCCATTCCAGAATCAAATAAACTGGACTTGGCATGTGCTTGTACTCCAGCACTACTTTGTCTTATTCTCAACCAGCCCAGAGCTGAGACTCTGGGATCCAGGTGTTGGCAGGGCTCCTTTCTCCTCGGGCCCTTTCACTTGGTTTGTACGTCAGTGGTCATCTTTTGTGCTTGTGTGTGCCCTAATCTCTTTTGTAAGAATACCAGTCAGGTTGGGGACCAACCTAAGAACCTCTTTCTACCTTACTTCTCTAAAGGTCCACTCACCAAATAGGGTTACATTCCAGTGTTCTGAGATTTGGGATTTTGACACGAGAATTTGGGACACATGAATTTGAGGTTGGGACACAGTCCAACTTATCATTGTTGTCTATTCCTGTAAACACCACGATTCCAACTTCTGGAGCCTTAGAATACTGCTATGGTTTCAATGTCCCATCAAAACTCATGTGAAATCAACTTAATTTTTCATAAATTACCTAGTCTGAAGCATTCTGCTGTAGCAACAGAAAATGTACTAAAACAACTATGCTTTGATATCTGATAAAACAACTTTCCTCTGTTACCATTGTTAATTTTCAATATGGCCTTGCCTTTTTCACAAAAAAAATTCTTTCCTTCCTTCTTTCCCTCTCTCCCTTCCTTCCCACCCTCTCTCCCCCCTTACCTTTCCCTCCCTCCCTCTCACTCTCCCTCCTTCCCTCCCTCATTCTTTCCTTCCTTTGAAGGGTAGAGGGTACAGCATATGCTATAGTGCATGTGTGGAAGTCACAGGACAACTTGAAGAAGTCAGTTCTCTCCTTCCACCGTGTGGGTTCTGAGGATCAAACCCTGATCACCAGACTTTGTAGCAAGCACCTTTAAGGCTTTGTGCTTCTAGATGAACTTGAGTCAACCTATTGAGTTTCATGACAATGCCTTGGGGATTTTAACTAATAATGCTCTACTTTATAGTTAGCTGCAGAAGGACATTTTAACCAACGTGAATCTCCCAAACACCATCATGGCTTCTGCCTTCAGCTTCGGTAAAGCTGATGTTTTTTCCTAACGGTCAACCATGTTTTACCAGACTCACTCAGTACTTTAGTTTGCCTTTCCATCGCTCCTCTGTTAGCGTATGCAGATTCATATCCAGTCACCTTGTCTCTTAAAAGCTTTTCTCAACTTTCAGTTGTTCTCAATTGGCTCCTCTGAATTTTCCAGAGCAATATTTATTCTATATGCAATTAATGACAAATTCCTCAAATCATTTATAATTATCATGTTGCCTGGGACTTCCAGAACACTATACAATAACAAAAGCAAACATATCACCACAGGTTTCTAGAAGAGTCCCTTTATCGAGTTAACTACATTATTTTGATATTTTTTTCTAGCAGCAAAGTATTCTGAAATTTAACACAAGCATTTATATAGCAGTCACTGATTTTATTTTTCCTTCCAATTATTCCTTTGGATATGGAATTTTAAGATGCTGAACAGGGCTGGGGAGATGGTTCAGTAGGTAAAACATTTGCTGTGCAAGTTTGATGACCTATGTTCAGAACTCTAGAACCTACATAAAAGCCAGATGTGGTGGTGCATGTGTCTGTGATCCGGCGGATTCATGCGGAGATGAGAGGTGGAAACTGGAGACTCCCTGGAAGCTCAACGGCCAACCAGCCAAGCCTATGCAGCAGTGAATAAAAGTCCCTGTATCTCAAACAAGGTGGATTGTGAGGACTGACATCTAGCCTGCACACAAGCACTGTGGCATGCATGCTCCCACAATCTCACACACCGTGATGGTTAGTCTTAATGGCAAGTTGCCACAAATTAGAATAACTTGAGTAGGGAACCTCAAATGAGAAATTTTCTTAATTGCTTTAATCGATGTAAGAAGGCCCACCCCAAATGTGGACAGCACATTCTGGTAGCCACTCAGATAAAAAGGGGTGTGGCAGAGGGAAGCTTATTTACCTTGTGCTAGTTTGGCCTTGTCTCTCGATCTCCATGCTGAGGTGGTTTATGTTGTTGCTGTTGCTGTTGATTCCTTCCCTGACCTCAGAACCAGCATTTCCAGGCTTCCATCATTGACTGAGGACCAGCTGCTGTCCAGGAACTCTCCAGGTTTTCGGTGCCAGATTGGAATTGCTGAGCCCTATGGACTGAGCAACTGCTGGAGTCTTGGCCTCTCCAGTGTGAGGTAGCCACTGTGAGACTATGCCAGCTGCTGAGGCACCACTCGGCCAGGTTCTCAGCCTCTCAGGAGTGAGACCACTGTTATTATTTCAATGTGTAGTAGTTATTTCTCTGTTGTTACAATAAAACACCATGACCAAGGTAACTTAGAGAAGGACGAGTTTATTTGGGCTTACCTTCCAGAGGGAGGGTCCATAATGGTGGGGAGGCGTGGGTAAAGGAAGCAGCAAGAACAGCAAGTTGAGAGCTCACATCTTTAACAGGAAGCAGAGAGATGGCAAACTGGAGTGGGGCAAGCCTATGAACTTTGAAAGGCTGCCCGCCCCCAGTGACATGTTCCTCCAACAAAGGCTCACATCTTAAAGGTTCCACGACCCTCCCCAAACAGCACCACCAACTGACCAAGTGTTCAAAAACTAGAGTCTATGGGAAGGATACTTCTCATTAAAACTACTACACAGCCGGGCGTGGTGGTGCACACCTTTAATCCCAGCACTTGCACTCGGGAGGCAGAGGCAGGTGGATCTCTGTGAGTTCAAGGCCAGCCTGGTCTACATAGTGACTCCAGGACAGCTGGGGCTACAGGGAGACCCTGTCTCAAAAAGACTGAAAAAGAAAACCAAAAAACTACTACACAGGTCAGGCATGGTGGCACAAGCCTTTGATTCCTCCGGGCAGATCTCCGTGAAGACCCAGGCCAGTCTGGTCTACATAGAGTTCCAGGCCAGCTGGAGCTACAGGGAGACCCTGTCTCAAAAAGTAAGACACAGGGGCTGGAGAGATGGCTCAGCGGTTAAAAGCACGGATTGCTCTTTCAGAGGACCTGGGTTCGATTCCCAGCACCCACAAGGAGGCTACGAACCGTCCTTAACTCCAGTTCCAGGGGAATCTGAAGCCCTCTTCTGACCTCCATGGCATTGCACAACATGGGGGCACTCACATACATGCAGGCAATACACTTATACACATAAAATAAATTTAAAAAATTTTAAAAAGGACATAACAAAAGAAAAAAATCGTACAATTTAACAATGTAAGCTAACTTAATCCTTCCTCTCCCTCTCTCTCTCTCTCTCTCTCTCTGTGTCTTTGTCTGTGTGTGTGTGTGTGCATATTCAGCCCATTGTTTCTGTTCCTCTAGAGAGCCCCAGTTAATACATCTACACACACATTATGCACATAATAACGGTCATCTTAGAATTTCTGCATAAACCTTTTCATTATTGTCCATTCAACAAATTAGCAAGTCTTGCTTGCTGAATTCTATATGAGATGGCTTATGGCTCCATGTTCCAAAAATGTCTGTGTTCAGTCTTTAGTTTCCAATTGCTACATAGCAAATATCTTCAAACAGCCTAGCAGTTTAAAAATCAACTAATTAATGGAGGTTTCTAAATGTAAGAAATTCCAGGTCTGAATTCAGATCTCTGGGGTTGTGGGACTAAGTATTCCTAGCTGAAAGTCAGCCCAAAGAACTCCTAGAGGCTCTCTGCATCCTTTACCTTGTGAAACCTAGGCCCCTCAAATCTCTCATAGATTTAACCTCTGATTTCCTATCTCCATGACAAGGTATAGACTTCAGGGCTCAGAGCAATGAGCCCAGGCTGGCTACATACGTAACAGAGCCCAATGAGAGAGATAAAGGTATCTTTGTCACATTCCTGGGGAGAATAGGGTTGGACACCAGGGCACAAGATGCTCAAATTCTGCCCCTGCAGAGGGGACAACCTAGGGATGCAGGCTACCTCCTGCCACAGCTGGCTCTGGCTCTGGGCAGTCCCTTCCCTATCTGAACCTCTGTTTCTTCATGTGTTAAGTAGGATAATTCTATCAACAAGAGTTGTCAAATCAAAGGCATTACTATATATGAAACAGCTGACCCCCTGGGAATCTACAGGTTAGGAGATTGTGCTTTTAAGTAGTCTCCCGCATGACAGTCCTCTGGTATGTGTGCTACAGAGAAGACTGGTAAGCTCCCAACAACTGCTATAAAACTTCTGCTTGGCATTAGATACCAAAAACTAAATGAAAGGTTTACCAGCACTCAGGTCTGGCACTTCAGAGGATAAACTAACAAATGTCATACACATCTAATCTCCTTTTAGGGGTCACTTCTAGGAGGGTTAGAGCTAACACCTCACAGGTGACAATACATCCAATACCTAGGGCCGCTCAGTGCTGTCACTCTGACTTCAAACATATCCCAATCCCCAAGGAACTGCCCCCACCCAGCCCTCAAACTCAAACCACCAACCTTTCCTCTGCCACATTCAATTTTTCAGAGGGTCTCCTCCACCTGAAATTGTAGTAAAATACAACATAATACAAAACAATATTTACCACTTCTAAGTAGACAGTTCTAGGCTTTAAGTTCCACTGTGGTTTAATCTGATCTGTGCTCCCCAGACTCATGTTTTGAACATTCAGTTTTGAAGATTGTGGATCCTGTAGAAGAAGGGGTCTGAAGTAGGTCCCAAGGCTTGGACTTCGGAAAGATGCACCCATATCCGGTTCCAGTCACATTCTCTTCTTCCCACCAAGGCATGAACAGCCTCCGCCACATGCTTCTACCACTGGGTAAATACCTATACCATGCCTTCCCTGACACAATGAACTACGCACATTTCCACTTTGGGGCAACAGTGGAACCCCCCTTCATCCATCTCCAGAACTTCTTGCTTCCTACAAAACTGAAATTGCACACCCATCAAGACTTGGGTATATTTTTTTAAAGACAAGGTCTCACTAAATAGCCATAGCTGGCCTAGAGCTCACTGTGTAGATCAGACTAACCTGGAACTTAAGAGATCTGCTTGTCTCTGCTCCTGAGCTCTGGGATTAAACATGAGAACCTGAGTTAAATACTCAGAACTCACATTAAGATGCCACCACACCCGGTGAAGAGAACACTTTTTTCTTTTTAATATTTTATTTATTATTTTTATTTTATGTGCATGCGTGTATTGCCTGCATGCAGGTAAGTGTACCCATGTCGTGCAATGCCCGCGGAGGTCAGAAGAGGCTGTCGGATCCCTTTG
>NW_008350126.1:3022834-3029821 GCF_000622305.1 Nannospalax galili | reverse complement strand
GTCTTTTTGAGACAGGGTCTCCCTGTAGCCCCAGCTGTCCTGGAACTCACTATGTAGACCAGGCTGGACTTGAACTCACAGAGATCCTCCTGCCTCTGCCTCCCGAGTGCTGGGACTACAAGCGTGCACTAAAACGCCAGGCTATTTTTTTTTTTAAAGCTTTTGTTGTATGACATTATTGCCAAGGAGATGTGAAAAAGTGAACAAACGTTGACTCACCCATAAGATACCACCAAGTTTAACTTGGTGGGCCAATTAGTGCTCTGGGGTTACTAACAGGAGCATGAACAACTCAAAGAGAGCTGTATCACTGAAAGCCTACCCAACATGGCTCCAGTTCATGAAGGTTGGAGCCCTCAACTTCTCTGCACAGCCTGCATCAGCTCCACTCAGGGTCTCTCTCCCCAGCAGCCCTTACTGCTTATATAACTTTCCAGAGGGAGGAGCCATGTGAATCTGTTAAGTTTCAGAGCCTTCCTGAGACTCCTGAGTTGTTTACTTTCTGAGTTTTTAGGACCTTCCTGAGTTTTTTTCAATATTTTATGTATTATTTTATTTTAGCTGTATGAGTGGATTGCCTGTATGTATGTAAGTGCGCCTGTGTCATGCAATGCCCTCAGAAGACAGAAGAAGGCATCAGATCCCCTGGAGCTAAGGCTATAGAATGTTGTTAGCTGTCTGATGTGGGTACTGGAAACTAAACTCAGGTCCTCCGCAAGAGCAGCAAACACTCTTAACCACTGAGCCATTGTTCCAGCCCCTCTCCCTTATTCTTAAGGAGAATTTGTCCTTTGGGGTCCCTTAGGATGCACAATTATTTCCCCATTGAAAATTCTTCCTGATGACACCAAATGCTGGATATGAAGTAACAAGAAGCCTCCTTCCATCCTGGTGGGGTGCAACAGGGCACAGCCTCTCACATGAAGAGTCTAGCAGTGTACGAAACTAGACAGGCTCACCATACAACACAGCTCATCATACATCATGCATTTCTTAGCATAGCCCTAAAGAAGCTGAAAACTTATGTCCACACAAACAGCTGCACATGGATATTTATAAGTTTTATTCATAACAGCCAAAACATGGAAGCAACCAAGATGTCTTCAGTAGGGGAATGAAGAAACAGACTGTAGGAAACTTACTGATGGAATGTCATCCAACACAAAGAAATGAGCTATCAAATCATGAAAAGAGACAGAGAGGACATAATTACATTTTGCAAAGTGAAAGAATTTCATCTGGGGCTGGGTATGGTGGTACAGACCTTTAATCCCTCCACTTAGGAGGCAGAGGCAGGAGGATCTCTGTAAGACTGAGGCCAGTCTGTTCTACCTAAAGAGTTCCAAGCCAGCTGAGGCTATAGGAACACCCTGTCTCAAAAAAAAAAAAAAAAGTATGTGTGCTAGATGATTCCAACTCTGTGGCTGTTAGCTCCATCTCTGTGATAAACCACGTAAGAATATTAGGTTCAAGGAGAGAAGATTTATTGGGGCTCAGTTTCACACATTTCAGTCTACAGTCATTTGGTCCCATCGTTTTTCATCTATGGTGAGGTGACACATCATGACAAGGAGTATGTTGTGAGTCAAAGTCTCTCACTTCAGTGGCTGGGAAGCAGACAAGGCAGGCAGGGGAAGAAGGTACTGGGGAAAAGGTCACTCTACTAGTGAGCTACTTCTTCCAACTACTACTTACCATTAATGCCATCAAATTACAAATCTAACAATGAACCAATTCATTAAGTCAGAGCCCTCATAACCCAATCACCGTCCAAAACCTATAACTCTGAAGACCAAACCTTCAACATGTAAGTCTTTGGGGAACATCCAGATCCAAAATGTAGCAATGACATTTTGGAAAAAACAAGACAGCAAAAATATCAGTGGCTACCAGGGGCTGGGGACAGACTTCTAGGGCAATGAGACTACTCTGTGGGGCACAGTAATGGTGGACAGTCAAGCACATGTGCCCAACTGCACTGCATGGAAAACACCAAAAGGAAGCCCTAAGGTCAACCATGGACTCTGAGGGATAATGGTGTGCCCATGTCTGTTCACACATTATGACCAATGTACCACTTCAGTGTAGAATATTGGGAAGGTGTGCAGAAGTATATGTAACTTTGTACATGCCTCTCAGTTTTGCCATAAACCTACAAAAATGAAAAATAAAAAAGAGGCTGGAGCTATAGCTCAGTTGATAGAATGCTTGCCTAGCATGCACAAAGCCCTGGGTTCTATCCCTAGCATCACATAAACCAGGCACACGGTGGCATGCATCTATAATTCTAGTAACTCAGAAGGTGGCCGCAGAAGAACCACAGTTCAAGGATAAGCTTAGACTCCATGAGACTGTCTTAAAAGGTATATATATTATACACACATGTATATATAAAATAAAGACATTCTCTCCCTTAGTCTGTGATTCAGGTATTTGGCAACAGAGGGCTCCCATGTCCCTTCCTTTCACCCCACACCAGTAACTCCCAACAGACACATGTGAGAACTGGAATTACTTAAATACCACTAAAACACTCACCCATGTAAAAAAAAAACCCTCCAAATCACTTAAGAATATTCAGCCAGCCTTCACTTTTGACAAATAGCACTGTTTACTGTTTCAAGAAAGGATAAAATCCATAGAACCCAAGAGAAGCTAGAACCTATTACTGGAAAAGTCTTCCAAGCTGCTGTCCTGCTCCAGAAGAACTTTCCATCAATCACTTCCTGCTTATAAATGAAGCACACACCCCATTCACTTGGACCATCTCACTTCAGGCTCCCTGTTTGACCTTACCAACGCCACCACACTGGGCATCTTCATAGCCCTGACTCTGTCCCTCCTGCATCTTTCAGACATACCTTTGACCCTCTGCTTCTCCACAATACTGTCTGCATCCACTTTCCCTTCAGTAACACTACTTTAAAAGCAACAGATGGGGCTGGAGAGATGGCTCAGCGGTTAAGAACACTGGTTGTTCTTGCAGAAGACCGGGGTTCAAATCCCAGCACCCACATGGCAGCTAACAACTGTCCATAACTCCAGTCCCAGGGGATCCGACAGCCTCTTCTGACCTCTGCGGGGCATTGCACAACACGGGTGCATTTACCTACATGCAGGCAATACACACACACACATAAAATAAAAATAATAAAGTATTAAAAAAAATAAAAACAACAGATTTCCTCAGATCTCGTATCTCCTTGTAAAGTGATGCAAGTCCAGATATCTTCTTTCCTCTTCTAGAAAGATCCAGCCCACTCCAGATTTTGTGCAGCCAAAGACAAGCCCACCATGATCTGGCGTTTTACTCCCCTTTGCGGTGCCTGCCCCCACTAGCATGTTTCCCACTCATTTTTCTGCCTCTGGTTTCCATTAGAGAAATTGCCTCATCAGACATAAAGAACAGACTTACCTGCCCCCTTCCTCTTAAATGTTAAGCTCGTAAACTGGACGAGAGAAATGTTCAGATGTATATCGTAATCCCTATAAAAGATACTTCTAAGGGCCCTTCTTTTTTTTTTCTTTTTTTCCTTTTGGGCTTAGGACTGATTAAACAAAACAATGTTCTGTCCAAACCTGCATTTTTCTTATTACTTTCTAATCATTTTACCACTAGCATAAAGGCCTGTTCTTTTCCAACACTGGGCTCTTTAATCATCCCTGACAGGCCTCAGCTTTCCGCTTGGCCAGCACCCAGCAAACACCATTGGGTTCCAGCGCCCTTGGCTGCCTCCTCACATCTTCCTCGGATAACACAGCTAACTGAAAGAAAAACGTAACAAAGGGGAGAGGAAGGCCCTCGGCGCCTCATGAAAGCTGCGCATCCATTCCAGGGCAGCCGGGGCACGTGCACAACTGCTGCGCTGGAGGTGCAGGTGGAATGGGGAGCCCGTGTCTCACTCAACAAGCACTGGGTCAGAGTAAGCACCGCCAAGAAAGTGGAGGGCTAGAGTTTTCAGGTTGCACTAGATTTGATAGTCAAGCTACTTAATAATAAAAAATATTTCAAACTGCATTCATTTTTCTATGTACAAAGATAAGTCTTGTTTGAGACCAAAATAATCTCGCACTCAGGGCAGACCTTCTCAGCCCCATGTTCAAAGGTGAATGAAGTCTTCTGGAATGTTGTCCTCTCTAAGGCACCACCAATGGTTATGAGACTAATAAAAAGTGTAAGTAATCCTGGGAGGGGGTGATACATTTAGCACAAAGTTCTAACCCTGGAGGGAACCTGCATCAGACTAGAATCCCAGTGGCATCCAGTGGAGCCCTGAGCAAGCAGCAGTTGGAAGCAGGCAGGGGAGGGCGATCCATATGGAGCGAACCACCTGGCTGCAGGTGTGAGGGCTGGATATGGGTGAACTTCAGCCTCCAGGGGGCCAGTGACGGGCTTCCAGAGATGAAAAGGGAAATGTTGACAAGTCATTGGGGTATGCCCGACAGGGAGACTGGTGGCCCAGCCTTGCTCAGAAATACACTCATCTAAAGGGAAATACTTGAGGCCTTGGGAGATCCACACCACAGCTCTAGGAGGGAAGGAGGTCAGGACAGAAGCCAACTGCTGACTTAGCAAGGACACCCCAACTTACCTCCTGTAAGGCCTTCCTGTGAGAGAGTCCCTGTGACCATTATTGGTGGGGAAAGTGGACATGTGTCCAGAGGGACAGCCTCGTGCCTGGAGTTCAAAGGACAAAATGAAGATGCCAAAGACAGAGACAAGGCCATACAGAAAGCACAGTCCATATCTGACCTCAGTAAGGGCCACACACCCTGAGGTCCTCTTGGGCCATACCATCAGGCCTCTGAGGCTTCTGCAGATTTGTCCAAGGCCATTGAACCTTGTGTGGTCACCTAGTTCTGGAAAGGAAGTCCACAATGGCCTTGCTCATTCAGTGAAGCTTCTTATATCCAGATTCTTCTCTATAAATGGTGTCTGGAGTCTCGGGAACAGAATCCACTCCTGACCTCTCACAGAAGCTAAGTGATCTGTAGCCAACTGAGGACCAAATGCCAGTAAGTGGTCATCTGGGCAACCCATGCAGCAGGCTCTGTGTGGCCCAGCCCATACCCAAACCACAAATCACTGGGGGACAGCATCCCCATTTCATGGACAAAACCGTGACCCCAAGGTCTCACTGTGCCTTCCACACAAACACACAGACCAAAAAAAAAAAAAAAAGCCTGTACCCCCAGCACTGGGGGGGGGGGGGGGGGGGGGGGGGTCCAGACTGCTGGCAGCCTGAGTCTTTGCCATCTAGAGCCAAAAAGCCTCCATCACCCTGTGTTCACCAAGCAACCTCTGCTGAGGCAGCTTCTACACAGGAGGGAGAAGGGCAGCCCAGCTTCGGCAAGTAACTTGAAGACAGACAGACAACAGATGCAGGACCCATCAGGGGGTCTGTTCACCTAACCTGAAACCTCTGCAAGAGCCCAGTGAGGGGGATCCTGTCAGGGATGGAAGTGCGACAGCAAAGGAATGTTATGTCCTGGAATAAATGCACATGAATTAATCAGGTAAACTAAGCAGCTGTGCAGGCTGACAGCTTCACAAAGAGGGGCTGTGGACACACGAGCTGCCAAGAAAGCAAAGCTGGAGGCTTCATAAACATTTGAGGAGCAGCAGTAAAAGCAGGGCTTTGGGATCCCTAGTACAAACTGTGTGCGGGACCCTAGGAGCGTGGCCTGCTTCCTCCTCTATCAAAGGGATCAGGAAAGCTATGACTTCACATGCCTACAGCATGTGGATGTCACCCTAGCTGTTCTCACTGGTCACTGCACACACAGAATAAAGCGTATGTCGGATTGCTAAGAAAAGCAGATCTTTTCTGAAGCAAAGTGGCCAGAAAAACTCCCATAGCTGCAGGACACAGCTGAACCACCTCTGTGCCAAGGAGAAACGGGTGTGTCGGGGAAGGTCTCTGTCCCACTTAGCTCCTCAGAGTTCTTTAAGTTGTCTTCACCCCAACACATGGACAATCACACGTGCGCACGCGCACACACACATACACACACACACACACACACACACCAGGAAACCATGCACCAATGCACGTACACATAAACTACACCAACGTGTGTACATACAACCTATGTCACACACCTCATGCACACAGTCATCAATACATACATGGAAAACCACTCACAAACATATGCACATAAAACTCATCACACAAACAAGGGCACACAAATACATATATTACATATGGCATACAACATGCACATCATAAATACACATGTTCCAGGAGATTGATTACACATGTGCACTCATATACACATGTACATGCACATGTCTACACACCATATGCATGCATGCACATACATACATATACACACACATACATACACAAAACTACATAAACACATTTAAATATACAAAGGTGCCCAAGTGCATATACCTAACACACAGCCCGTGTGCATACACACACACACACACACACACACACACACACACACCAGAAAACTACAAATAGAAGAATTAAGGTTAAAGAAGTATAAAATTTCTATACCTGTGAATGCAGCCTTGATAATTTTGTAAAACATTAATCTCTAAGTACCTAGAGACCAACAGATCCCACTGCCTTTTCAGAGTTGGGAGGATCCCGAGATAAGGTGCTGCTTGCTGCACAACACGGAGCCCCGCTGCAAGCTTGCTTTGTGTTGCAAAGCCTGGAGCCAACACAGACAAGTGTCTCCTAGAAGATGATGAAGCACCAAGGCTGAGAGGTTCGACCCTTGAGCACAGGTCCTATGTGTTGGGGACGCCTGCTGTGTAAAGTAGCAGTTTCTCCATGTCCGGAAAGCCCACGGGCTCGGATTCAAATGCAGAGGCTCCTTTTATCAGCAGGTCGCCTTCCCAGCATCTTCCTGACTCATCTGGGAAGTGACCGCCACAGATGCCCTACTATAGACATGGCCTCTGGCTCTGAAACTGCCAGGCTTTCCTGTGTGATTTTCAGGCAGTCTGGCAGCCTGGCAGGAGCCCCA
>NW_008350126.1:2978553-3018024 GCF_000622305.1 Nannospalax galili | reverse complement strand
GTACCTATCAGCTAAG
This sequence comes from Nannospalax galili, assembly GCF_000622305.1. NCBI lineage: Eukaryota > Metazoa > Chordata > Mammalia > Rodentia > Spalacidae > Nannospalax > Nannospalax galili. The sequence goes on along the minus strand of NW_008350126.1, from coordinate 3,018,008 downwards.
GTTTTTACTACCACCCCCATAGTATAAAATATCCTGGTTTCCCCTCAATAATTGGAGCTGGATCACCGAGACTTGGAGCCGAGCTGAGTCACTGAATAAAGGAGCTGTACCACTGACTGAGCTGAGTTCTGTGTCTTGCCTACGATCCAGCCTTCCCGGAGAGAGCTGTCTCTTCGTAAGCCACGACTCTCGGAAATCCAGCTTTCGCCGTCCTGCACCTCTCCTCATGACCCAGCAGCTGACGGTCCCGAACTTAAGAGAGAGAGTGCATAGTGAAATTGGAACGGAACCGACCGGGCCAGCCCCAGTAGCAGAGACCCACAACAACGCGGAGAAGCAGGGACCCGCCTGGGAGCGCAGCGATCAGTAGAGTCGCCAGCACCCAGTAGTCGAGGAGACCCACAGCAACGCGGTGTGGGACACGCACGCACCCCAGCAGACGCGGCCCGCGGGACCCACCGCACTCCAGAGACGTGTGGGAGACCGGCACCACGCCTAGCAGCTGGCGCCCCGAGATCCTCGCAAGCCCATACTATGGAGTCAGTGATCTTGCACTGTGTGTGTGTTGGGGGGGGGGGCCCTCACAGGTGGGAGGGAGCCAGAGGTGGCTAACCAAGACTGTGGGGTAGGAAGGTCATGACCAGGCCTGGCAGTTTAGATTATTCCCTTCTGAGGACTGGTGGGGAGGTGGGAGGGGCCTGGCAGGGACTAGAGAGTGCCAGCGTGTATCTGGATGTATCTGGATGCCACAGATGAGAAGCGGTGAAGCTATGCTACAGACGTCTGGGAGCAGGGAGCACGGGTGCTTTCTAAACAACTGTGGTACTGGGACCAGTTTGGTGGACAAGGAAAACTTGCCAACAGCAAGCAAGGAAAGAAAGGCTGTGAAGAGCAAACGAAAGTGGGGGTTTGGGAGAGATGGCCCAGTGGGTAAAGAGCACTTGCTCTACAACCATAAGGACCTGAGTTCAAATCCCTAGCACCACATAAAGCCAAGCACGCGCCTATAACTCCAACATTTGGGAGATGGAGACAGACAGATTCCAGGGCTCAATGGTCAGCCAGCCTAATAAAAGCACCTTCTGGTTCAGTGAGAAACCCTGTGTAAAGGAATAAGGTAGAGAAGGACAGAGGCAAACACCTGACTTCCTCCTCTGGCTTCCACATACACGTGTTCTGCACACTCAACACACGAACCATGGACCACGCACCACACGCACACACACTTAAAGAATGAATAAACAAAAGGGAAGTAAGGTAGCCATGACTGTAACCCCAGCACTTGGGAGGCTGAGGCAGGAGGATTGCAAAGAAATAGAGGCCAACTTGGACCACAGTTCTAGGCCATCTGGAAAGAGGACCCACCGGAAAGCTATGCTGGGAGTTCGCAAAGGGTGGTGGAAGGGATGGGACAGAAGTGAACTGAAGACAGAGTCACAGAATGCAAAGCAAACACAAAGGCCCTCCCTGAATCTCCCTGTGCTCAGACTCGAAGTCAGAGCCTGTCACAGACCATAGGCCTGAAAAGTCGCCGGACTGTCACAACCGTTCAAACCACTCTGAACCTTGGGTGTACAAAACAGAACTCAAGTCCTCACCTGAAACAGGAGGCGCAAGGGGAGAATCAAGCCCAGAACGCACATTTATTTTTAAGAAGGAAATTCATTATTAAATAAACAAACCTTGGGAATTTCCAAACATACACTGCTTAATTAGCTAACTGAGTATAAATCTTTCTTCTAGGCAGATTTTTTAAACGCTAGAGAAGCTGCAGAAATGGCTCAGAGCTTTCAGAGCACATACTGTTCTTCCAGAGAACCCAAGTTTGGCTCCCAGTACCGGTATCAGGTAACTCACAAACTCCTGGAACTCCAGCTCCAGGGGATCTGACACCTGGCCTCCATGGGCACTGTATTCACACGTATAAACCCACCTACATACAACATGTATAAACATATTTTAAAAACTAAAAAAAAAAAAAATGTATGTGTATGAGTGTATTACCTGCATGTCTGTAAGTGCACCTGTGTTGTGCAACGCCCATGGAGGTCATAAGGAGGCATCAGACCCTCTGGAACTGGAGTTACAGAATGGTTGTTAGCCACCATGTGGAGCTGGGAATTGAACTTGGGGCCTCTGCAAGAGTAGCCAGTGCTCCTAACTGCTGAGCCATTTCTGTAGCCTCTAAAAACTAAAAACTTTTTAACTGCTAAAAATTATTGCAGGGGCCAACGCTGGGGAGGCAGAGACAGATGTATCTCTGTGAGGTGATCAGGCCTACATAGAATTCCAGGCCAGCTGGGGCTACAGGGAGATCCTGTCTCAAAACAACAACAACAACAAAATGCTGGAAGGTTTTTAATACGTGCACCAGGAAGCTTCATAAAACCCTGCTGACCACAGAGGTGTGCTGTCTCTCCTCTCCTCCTCCTGGGGCTCCCAAATGCTGCTCTGATTCCTGGTGTCATTCCACCTGAAGAAGGAATTGTCATGTAAACCTTTTTACTTGGCTGCCCAACTAAATTCATGTACAATACAAACTGAACTCTAATAAATTACATGCTGTGATGGTTAATCTTGATTGTTGGCTTGATGGGATTTAGAACAACCATGGAAACAAACCTCTGGGCCTGTATATGAAGGGATTTCTGATCAGGTTAACTGAGGTGGGAAAGCCCACCCTAAATGTAGGCAGCACCATTCCATGGGCTGGGGTCCTGGACTGCATAGAAAGACAAAAGTAAGCTGAGCTTTAGCCCTCTTCTCTCTCCGCTTCGTGATGGGATGCAATGTGACCTTCTGCCTCCTCCTGCCATTTCTCCCCCTCCATGATGGACTGTATTCTCAAACTGGGAGCCAAAATAAACATTTCCTTTCTCTTAAAAAATGTTTTGCCACATTTATTTATGTGTTATCTGTGTGTAACAGCACCATGTGGAGGTTAGAAGGCAACTTACAGGAGTCAGTTCTCTCCTTCTACCGTGTGGGTCCTTAAGCTATCGAACTCAGGCCATCAGGCTTGGTGGCAAGCGGTAGGCACCTTCACCCAGGGAGCTATTGTACCAGCCCCTCTTCTTCCGTAAGTTACTCTCTCAGGTATTTTGTCACAGCAACAAAAGAGTAATGAATACAATTTTATGCATCTATTTATTATAAAACATAGGTGCCCCCGCATGCCACCAAAACCCAAAGCTGCTCAAGCTCCTCCTATAATACAGTGCAGTGTTTACACTGAACCTATGGGCATCCTCCTGTGTACTTTAAAGTCACTCCAGATGGCTTCTAATACCTACTACAGTGCAGGCACCATGGAAATGGTTACTATACTGCACTGTTTAGCATGTTTAGTGCAGATTCACCGTCTTTGTTCTATTTTCTCTCTGCTCCTGCAGGATCCACCACTATACATAAAGTACAAATTGCAGTACATCGAGCCACACCCATTGTAGTGTGTGCTGTGTTTCAGTCACCCTCGAGGAGTCACAGAGTACCAACACTAGGAGACACCTGTGTGTAGCCAAACCTACTAAGCCAGCCTTGGCTTACTCCCCCAACCCCCACCCCTATTTAGCCCTAACCTCCTTGTTCTCCAATTGGAGGCCACCAGTCTCGTTTCAATTATTAGCTCAGTGTCTGACCTCCCTTCTACAGAGACTAAAAATAGAATTGCTCTGATGTTTCTAAACCTGAGGTCTTTTTCCAGGGTTCCTGTGCTGACTAATAAGGTCCTTGTAGTGAAGTTGCCTAGTCCCTAAATTCTAGACTAGGTCAAGAGAATTGAAAGTACCTAAAACTTCTTCAAATTTCACAGATCAATTCCTTTAATTCACTCAAATTCCTACACTTTAATGCCCATTTCTCAAACCAAGGCACAGAAGACAAGGGACTCTCAAGGCGCCCACCCAGGGCGCTGGAAGACTTGGGTGCTTTCTCCATTGCCAGACTCACAAACCACAACCAGCCACCCAGATTCTTTCCAAAGAATGATTCAATCTCCCCGGGGTGGCAGGATGCGGGCTCAGGGAAGCTGGCTGAGCTTCCAAGTACCCCACAAATAATTAAGACATGTGCTGCCTCACCTCGCAGGAGAAAAAGGAAGAGCCGCATTCAGAAAGTCTGCCTCATGTTTCCTTCCCTGATTCTTTTCCTACATGGGAGAATATATCTCATTTCTAAACCAAATCAGAATGCTCCATTTTCACCTGTAAGCCTGCCAAAATGAAGGAAAGCACCCCTTCCCAGTGAAGGTCCTTCCCTTTCTTTCCCTCCAGGAAAGCCAGATCCCAAATCCTAGAACTCTTCCCCTCACACTACAGGCACTTGGATCAGAATCCCACCAGCAGTGGTGGCTGAAGCTGGGCACACCTGCAGATGTTGAGCCCTGGACCCCTGAGCCATGTGAGTCAGGCCATAAGCCCTGCCCCCTACAGGGCCACCCTACATGCTACTAGGCTCCAATGCCCCCACTGGGATACAGACCACTGTTAGAAATTAGTCTAGGGTCTCAAGAACATGATCACACAATCTAAAATATCTTGGCACAGCACAAAGTTTTACTTACGCAGAAAGGTGTACAGCTGCACTTAAGCAAGCAAACAGGACTGGAGAGACGGCTCAGCGATTAAGAGCACTGGTTGCTCTTCCAGAGTACCTGGGTTTGGTTCCCAGCACCCACGTGGCGGCTAACAACCATCTGTAACTCCAGTACCAGGGGATCCGACACCTTCTTCTCACCTCTGTGGGCATGACATTGTCACAGACCACTGTGTACTTACATACATGCAGGCAATACAGTCATATACATAAAATAAAAATAATAAATTAAAAAAGAAAGCTAGCTGAGCAAGCCAGAGGGCCAGTAAGAAGCATTCCTCCATGGTTTCTGCTTCAGTTCCTTCCCGCCTTAAGCTTCTGCCCTGGCTGCCCTTGATAATGAACTGTAACAGGTAAGCTGAAATAAACCTTTTCCTCTTTTAAATTGCTTTTGGTCATGGTGTCTATCACAGCAACAAAAAGCAAACTACAAAAGTGTCTTTACAAATTTCTTTTAAAATTTATAAATTTCTTTACATTTCCCACAATCACCATTTCAGAAGTCACTGATTTTCCTTAAGTTTTAGATAAGACAAGAATAAAAGACCTGGGCTTGGGGTACAGCTCAGTGGGAGAGCACTTGCCTAGCGTGCATAAGATGCTGGGTTCAACCCCCTAATACCACCAAAAAGATAAATTCGATTGACCAAAATGAAGCTGAGGATATAGCTCAAGGATGGAGTGCCTGCCTAGCATGCATTAATAACCCTGAGTTCAGTCTACAGCACTGATAACAAAAAGGAGAGGTGCCGCAGAGATGGCTCAATGGGTACACTGCTTGCTGCAGCACAAAAGCCTAAGGACCTGAGTTCAGATCCCCAACGTGAAGTTGAATGTGGCAGCATGTGTCTGTAATCCCAGTACTCTTACAGGGAAATGGGAGGTGGAGACAGGAGAATCCCTGGATGCTCATGGGCCAGCTAGCCCAGTATACGGGCATATGACAGCAAAACAATGAGACTCTGCCTCACCAAAGATGGAAGGACCAACACCAAGAATGTCTGACCTCCATACATGCACCATGGCACATGCATACTGACACACGCACACTTAAGCACCACACACAGACACAGCTTATACCACCCTCCCAAAGGGCCATAAACAACAAATATTCAAAACCAGTTAAAATAAATAATGTCAGTGAAGCGACTCAGTGGGTCAAGGTTTTATCGCCACCAAGCCGGATGACCCAAATTCAATTCCTGGAATTCAACATGGTGGAAGGAGAGAACTGACTCCTGAAAAGTTCTCTGACTTCACATGCACCACCTGCTCCCACCTGCACTAAATAAATGATAAAAAAAATCAAAAAATAAGATAAAATAAATAATATTAGTTAAGTTTCATGTTGCTGTGATAAAACACCAACCAAAATCAACTTGAGGAGGAGGGGTTTTATTTGACATACAGGTTACAGTCTACCCCCAAGGGAAATCAAAGCAGGAGCCTGGAGACAGGAACTAAACTAGAGACGAGAGAGGAACACTGCACTATGTGCTGGCTTGCTTCCCCTGGCTTGCTCAGCTACCTTCATTATACAGACCAGGCCCACCTGCTCAGGGATGGCACCATCCACAGTGGGATGAGCCCTCTTTCACCAAATATCAATCAAGAAATTGCCCCACAGACATGTCTATAGGCCAAGAGGAACTTCCTCAACTGAGGTTCCCTCGTCCCAGGTGACTCTAGAGTGTGTCAAGTTAACAAAAACTGCACAGCATGGTAATAAAATTTGAAAAGCAATGAAAGAACACTGTTGAAATCACTTGAATACAAACAGAATCAGACCGAGTTAATATATGAAGATTTTATCTGCACCAGCAAAACAAATGACTGTCTGAAACCAGAGGTGGAGTACTTACCTAGCACACTAACTCCTGGTACGGTCCTCAGCACTAAATAAACTAAAACCACATACTCGGGAATGGAATTCTGAGACATGTCACAGCATGGATGAATGAACGGGGCACTGTGCTAAATGACATAAACCAGGAGAAAATAAAGACCATAGGAGTCTTCTACTTTCATGAGGTCCCTGGTAAAGTCAAGTTCACAGAGAAGGGAGGAAATTCTGGGCGCCCAGAACTGGGAGGGCAGGGAATAGGGAATAGGTGTCTAATGGGCACAGGGTTTCTGCTTTGACCATGAAGCATTTTGGAGATGGGCAGTGGTGCTCACAGATGAGTAGGCACTAAATGCCACTAAACATACATGAAAAGTGGCCAAAATGATAAATTTTAGGTGATGTGCATTTTACAACAAAAAGATAGAGATAAGGGGAGCTGGAGAGATGACTCTACAGTTAAGAGCACTTGCTGCTCTTGCAGAAGACTGGGATTCAGTTCCCAGCATCCACATCGTAGCTCACAACCATCTGTAACTCCATTTCCAGGTCTGATACCTTCTTCTGGCCTCCAGGGGCACCAGGTGCACAAATGGTACACATACATGCATGCAAGCAAAACACTCACACATACAATTTTAAGAAATAAATCTAAAAAGCTAGAGATGAAAAACCCCATATACTCCAAAATAACAAAAAGAAAAAAAAAATCCATAATCCATGAATACACAGAGAAGTAAAACCGCCACTTCAAAAGAGAAGAAGAGTGTGGCAGCCCAAGCCTCACTCTAGCACCGGGGAGGCTGAAGAAAGAGGAAAGACAACAGAGGGGCAGAGAGGAGGGGAGGGGAAGGGGAGGGGAAGGGAAGGGAGGAAAGAGGAAAGGAGGGGAGGGAGAGCGGGGAGAAGGAAGGAAGTAGGAGGGAGGGGGAGGAGGGGGAGGAAAGGGAAGAGGTGAGGGAGAGGGGCGGAAGGGAGGGGGAGGGAAGGTGAGGTAGAAAGACTGACTCAATAGCCTTAAACACCCACTGTCCTGGCCAACCCTCTGCCTGGCCTTCCTGTCCCAGCAAGCCCAGGACCACAGTGGATTCCAGGTCTCCCTGAAGCATGTGCTCACCCACTCACTTCTGCCACCCCACCCCCAACCCAAGATCTACAGGTGCTCTCTGGATGGCTTGTGCCAATTCCTAGTCAAGCCATATAATATTTTCTTCTCAAATGAAACCCAGATCCTGAGTCTCAAATTTTTTCCCTGTGTGTTTAAAGGGCAAACACTTAGGAAACTACTCCAACCTAAATAATTTCTGTAAAGGTAACAATTTAAAAATGTCCCCTAAACCCAGCACGTGGCTCACTCCTTAGTTCTTCCCACATTCTCAACATCCCAGCACCCAGCACCAGTCACTTCCAGAGAACGTTCAAGCAACTCACAAAGGGGAATTCTGAAAGCAGACACAGTGAGCTTCTAGAACAAGCTTGCCAGGATCTCATAAAAATACCTCAGCCTGGGGTCTCCACGAAGGGCACAGCAATAAAGTGCCTGTGTTTGCTTCATGAGCGTTGTTAAAGCGACACTGCTGGTTCTCGGAGACAACACGCATTTACTTCCAAGCAGAGTCGGTGGACAGATGAAATGAATTTTGTATGTATGTTGATGCACACGTGTGCATGTGTAGGCTGGAGGCCAACCTCAGGCTGCGTTGTTCCTGGGCCACCACCCACCTTTTTGTTTTTTTCTTTGAGGCAGGGACTCTGGCTGGCCTGGAACTCACCCCAGCAGGCTGGGCTCACTGCCCAGTGAGTCCCAGGGGATCCACTTGTCACCACCTCTCCAACACAGGGACTAAAAGCGCAGGCCATCATGCCTAGCATTTTTTACATGGGTTCTGGGGGCTGAACTCCTTTACTGACACTCAACTATCTCCCCAGCCCCAGATGAAAGGTTTTTAAAAGAGAGATTTCAAATATTAGAGGAATACCACCAAAAATCCAGCAGGAGTGAAAACCAATACCCGGACACGCCCTGAGGCATCTTTAAAACCAGAGTCGGATCTAGGCACCAAGGATAATAAGGGATGTTAGGTGAGGAGACTCCTCACATTAAGGACCCACAGCCCTATTAACTTACCTGACTCAAGGAAGAGTGCTCAGGACAGTGTATCACTCTCAGAGGCACTGCCCACGTGTTCCAGGCAGGGGCTCAGGCCACAAAGGAAGAAGCAAAGGCCTAGGAGGGTGGTGGATACCTCTTGGTCTCCTCCTGGAAATGAGTGGTAGTCCGCAGGCTAAGAGCCAAAGGTACCACCATCCTGGAGAAAAGTCACCTAGTCACCAGCCAGCAGGGAATCTGACACAGAAAGTGAGCAGTACAGCTCAGGAGCTGAGGATTCGGAGAGTTAAAGGTCCTGTTCACCTTGAGCCCTCACACAGAGGACACATAGGCCAACAGAGCGTTGCCCACCGCAGGAAAGCCCGAGGTTGCAGGCAGCCAGGCAAAAGAGGCACTTTCAGGACCAATCACCTCCTGTGTCCAGAGCCACACAAGGCTCTGACTCTTAACACAGTGACTCTGTCCCTACAGCCCTTCAAGTGTGGCATCCCCTGGGCAGTGAGGCCTCTGGGTACAAATCAATAAAGTGGAACCTCCAAATGCAGAAAAGCACTTCAAGTCTAGTCAAGCACTAGATGCCTTCCTTACTGCAGCCTGGGCCTGAGCAGTCCTCTGATGCAGGACACACGAATACACGCACATGTGCCATACCTACACACCACACACACACCATAGCATACACACCACACACACAATGCACATACCCCATGTATATCACACAACACACACTAAATACCACATAACCATACCCACACCCCTGCACCAAATACCACAGCACACACATACACACAAGCAATATACATGCTCCGTGCATATCCACAATATACTCCAACATACCACATCACACATACACATAAACAATGCACATACTCCGTGTATATCATACACCACACACCAAAGCGCACATGTGAACACACACACACACACACACACACACACACACACACAATACACAGACTCCAAAGGGCTCTCTTTAAAGGCCACAAGTTCTCTCTCCCCATGGCACATATGTGGTAGGGATGGAGGAGGGAGTCATCACAGATTTGAGAGAAGAAAGTGGAAAATTAGAATTTGAAGAAACTGAAGCAAATGTTGAGGAGCAGACAAGCACGCTTTTAGTTTTCCTTTTTTCCTTTGAACTGAGCTGAGCCTTTCCCGGAATATCCCAGATCCTCTGAGAAGATTCCATAGTAAAGGAACTAAAGAAAATTACAGACTACAGTATGTGCAGCTTGGAATTGCTGGTTTTAAGAAACTATTATTAATGAAAGAATACACTACTTATATGAAGAGAAGATTTGGGGGGATAATAATAATTGCTGAGCAGACATAAAGCTAAACTAAAAGAGAGGGCTTTTGAACTACACCAAACACCAGGACAGGTCAGCTGGTGAGGCTCAGACAGTGATCTCAGCTGCCTCCCTGCAGGAGGCCATGGGGGAAGACGCCTTCACCTCAAGACATTCTGAGCTACTGTGGAAGTTCACATGTGCCCAACAAATTGGACATTCCCCTAGCTCTTCTGTTCCCAAGTATAGAAATGGGGTGCCCGCCAAAGTGGATATTCCCTTAGCTCTTCCGATCCCAAGTGTGGAACTGGGGTGCCCACAGTTCAGTTCATGAAGAACACCATCCTGACCCAGACACTCTGCAGAGCAGCCTTGGAGCAAGTCTGTGCATCTAGGTGAAGGAAGTCCTGTGCTGTTGTGCATGCAGCTTCGTGTGCAGCCTTGTCCCCTGCCAAGCTCCTGGAGCAGTCACTGAACTCCCAAAGCTCAACTTGGAACAGCTCAGTTCTGCCTAAGTGTCTCCAAGCCAGGCCTCAGGAGATCCCATGTCTCCCCTCCCCAGGAACTGTCTCTTCCAGCATGGCCCACCTCTTCTTCCATTCACAGAGCTTACAAACAATTCTTTGCATTATTCATTTTGTTGAGGTTTTTTGCCTTTAAGTCACAGTCATTAATCTTGCATTATTAAGTGGTTTTAATCTTTTTTAGACTTTATCTTTCTGTGAATCCTTTTTAATTTTAAGGAAGTATTTTTTTAGAAGATGGGTGGGAGGCCAGGACTTGTGTGTGTGTGTGTGTGTGTGTGTGTGTGTGTGTGTGTGTGTGTGTGTGTGTGTATTTAAACCACTGACAATCTGAAAAGCACTAAGCAATGTCAAATGTCCCAGGCTCCATCTAGAAGGCATCTAACCCAGGGCTAGGGATAGAGCCTGGCAGAAAAAGACCTCTCTGACATGTGTTGGGCTCCACTTCCATCCTTGGAACTGCAAAATAACATAAAACAAGGCCAAAGAAAAAAGGTAAACATGCTATCAATTCGAATTGATAATCAATTCAGTTGATTTAGGTTTGCCAAAGAATAAAACGTAAACATAAAAATGCCAGCAATTTGGTTGATTCAGGTTTTAGGTTTTTAGATTTCAAGCTTTTGTTTCCTAATCAAAGTCAACACATACATAAGGCATGCACTTTCTGTGCATAGTGAACATGGATTCTTTAGGCACAGTTCTGTGGCAGTAAGTAACCCTCACTGCTCTGCTCCGTTCCCCTCCACAGATTGCAAACTGAAACTCCACCTCCATTAAGCAAAACTTCCCCCTTGGACTACTTTTTTTGAAACAAGGGGTGTGGGGGGGTTGTAGGTAAACTGTAGGGCTCCTGAACACAGCAGTACAAGAAATGCATAAAAATGAGAAATCTAACAAAAATTTTTTTAAAGTGGGGGCGGCTGGAGAGGTGGCTCAGTGGTTAAGAGCACTGACTGGTCTTGCAGAGGACCCAGGTTCGAGTCCCAGCACCCACATGGCGGCTCTGAACCGTCCTTAACTCCAGTTCCAGGGGAATCTGAAGCCCTCTTCTGACCTCCACAGCATTGCACGACACGGGTGCACTCACAGACATACAGGCAATACACTCGTACACATAAAAATTTTTTAAAAATTTTTTTAAATGAGAAATCTGCCCACCTGTGTTCAAATGCTAAACAGGAAGCCACTCAGTCTAACCCACACACCCCTGCCGTTTCACTGCTGGTTTCTCCCCCAGATTAAATGGCACACGCCTCCTAGACCCCTCCTCACATCAGCAAGATGGTACAGATGGGCCAGAAGGCAACATACATGCGCTTCCCCAACCACGTGGCTGGGAGGATCTGAATGGCTGGCCTTCCTCGTTTCTTCTTATAGCACATCACCAAAGTCACTTTTGTGCTTCTTTCGTTTTGGGAGAAGTGGAACTTTACACAATGAAAAAAACCAGAAAATAAGCAGCAAGGTGGTGTAAACACACCAGAGGTGGAGATGGGGCAGTGGGCAGATATCTAAGAAAGGCACAGACCCTGAGCAGCACCTGTGCAGCCTCTGCCAGGACAGCAGATGCTTCCGACGCAGGAGAGCATCTCAAGCAGGACCAGGCCACCTTCCCAAATTCCTGAGATCTCTTCACAACCCGTTCCATAAACAGATGTCACTTCAGGACTGACAGGAGGCATTTCTGATTTAAATTACCTAAAAACAAGAATTAACTGAGCCGCAAACCTCCTGCCTGCACAGGTTCCTCGGGATGCTCCAGGGAACCAGACAACCCACTCCAAGGCTTACAGTGCATCTGGCTGGGCTGGCCACCCACACATGCCTCTAAAAGGGTCTGGGAAGAAGGGGGGCAGGGGGAGTTTGATCCTCAGGCCATCAACCGGGCCTTGTAATGGAATCAGTTGTACTAGGAAACTTCCTTGCCAATGTCACAATGCAAAAACCCCAGGGCAAAATTAGATAAGAGAGAGTGGATCCAAAATTAGTCCAGAGGTGTGAGTGACACCCTGGGTCAGATGGGGGAGGGGGATGAAAACAGCACCCTGGTTTCAGTCTTGGGTCACAAGGAGAATTGCATCTGTTTTCTATTGCTATAACTGAAGCCACAGATTCATAATTAATAAGGAAACAAAGTTTATCCAAAATCAGGCGTATTTGGTGAGGGCCTTCTGGCTGGTGGGGATTCTGCAGAGTAGTACAGGACATCCCAGGATATCCCAGCTCTGCTGTCACCTCTTCTCAGGGAGCCACAGCCCCACTGGATTAGGGCCCCAGCCTTACTTAAGGCCTCAGTTAACCCTAATTATCTCCCAAAGGCTCCAAATACCACAATTGGGTTTCTACTGTCTTAAGACCTCAGAATGAGGATTAAATTTCAACATGAGGGTTAAAGAGATGGCTCAGCAGTTAAGACCCCTTGCTGCTCTTCCAGAGAACCAGTTTATTTCTCAGCACCCATGTTGGGCAGCTCATAGCTATCTATTAGTCTAGTTCCAGGAGACACTCTTCTGTATCATCCAAACACACACACACACACACACACAGAGACACACACATAAATAAATATAAATTAAATATATAAATAAATACATACATAAATAAATAAATCCTTTAAATAATAATAAATTTCAATCTGAGCCTTGATGGGGGCCATTCAATCCACAAAGATACTACCCATGACCTCACTGGGGGTGCTCTGGAGAAGAAATGGACACAAGTTAGTTTTTGAGGTACCTACAGGCACAGCCTATGACATTTTTAGTGGTAAATGATACACAAAAACTATCACTCAAAACATCTCAAAGGGCTGAGGGTATATCTCAGCAGTAGAACATTTGGCTATAGAAGGCCCTGGGTCTTTTCAGCATTAGAAAAATCAATCTATACTGTGTAAACTCTGATGCCTTTTAAAATGCAACAAGGAAAACATAGTGATTTAACCACTTTTGAACAGGGAACACAAGCAATCTTCACAGAAGTTATCTTAACAAACACCTACCTTACAGTTTCTATAAGCCAAGCACTGACCCTAAGTGTTTCATAACAATCCAATGCCCCAGTGACCACCCCCCCAGAGGCTAGTGGGCTGCCAGTACTCACCCTATGAGAGGGGATGTTTAAACAGGATGTTGTCCAAGAGTACATCACCATGAGGATAAGTAATGTTGACCCCAAAGAAAAATGTTTACAATAAGCTCAGCATCTTACCTCTATAACTTCAAAACTGATATTAATAACAAATAAAATTAATGGCATTTTTAAGAGATTACCCAAAATGAGCTCTGCTGAGGTTTTAAAACATTCAATAGAGCCAAAAGAAACAACAATGAGATTTCAAATAGAGGGGGCCAATTAAGAAAAGTGACTCAAATTCCTTGAAATGTAAACACCTTATAACTTCATTGTGAAAACCCATAAAACCTACATGTTGAACAGTTAAAAAGCCTGCCTAAGTTTCCCTTCCGAATCACCCCAAATTACTACATCAAGGAAGATTCGGCTGTTGTCAGCATCGCACCAGCAAGTGGAATTTAAGAAAAAAACCACAATGACCCCAAATCTCTTTAATTTACAGAGCTCTGGAGTCCACAGGGCCTAAGGAAACCTGCTGCTTTGCCAAAAACAACCTATAGAATTTCTTTCTGATGAGAAAACTAAAATTGCTTGCTAATTGCTTTCCTCCTCTGTGGAGGAGGTGATCTGTCTTGGAATCACGTAGTCTGGGTGTACTTCCGGAAGCCAGTATAACAAGAGTCAGATGGATGCGCCCAGAGACAACGGGAATGGGAATGTTTCAAACGAGACGGGTACGAGGGAGGAGGTGCAAAAGTGTGTGACTGGGTGGCAAGCTCATCAGAGTAACAAAGAGCACACGTGCCTGTAGACCATCCAGTTTCCACTTTAAGAAACCTATCGAGGCTAGCAAGACAGCTCAATCAGTAAAGTACTTACCACACAAGCTTGAGAAACCTGACTTAGATCCACATAAGAATACACATAAAGGGCCAGGTGTGGTGGCATGCACTTGTAATCCCAGTGCTGCAGAGGCAGAGGCCAGCAGATCCCTCAGGGCTGGCTGGCCAGCCAGGTAGGCTAATCAGCAAACTACAGGTCCCAATGAGAGACCCTGTCTCAAAAACAACAAGGTAGACAGCTCCTGTGGAACCTAACCACTCAAGGTTGACCTCTGGCCTTCACATGTGGTAGGCAGACAGATGAATACATTTGCACACACTGGTGGGGGAGTGGGGGGCAGCGGCAAGCCAGGAATGAGCATCAAGCCTGCCTTCCCTCCCAGGCTCCCATGCAGGAACGATCTGGCTTGGCCTCCATTCCATCTACAGATTTTAATCCATTGGGAAAGCTTATTTCCTTCAAAAGGAAGGAAATACTCAGCTTTTTCTCCCAATCATCTGGTCTTATTTTAGGTGTTGTCATGCTTTTTATTTTTGGTCTGTGGATTTAGCAGAAAAGAAACTTAAAATGGCAATGTTTGGAGCTGGCAGTTCTATGGTGGGAAAGCCAATCCCAGACCTCTCAATGTAGAGAACAGAATGGATCAATGACATGAGCTGGAGACCATCTGATCAGATCTGCCAATGTCAAAATATCTCACTTATTACTAATAGCTGCACCCCCAATTCTGGATAATATATTGATTTCACATGTGGGAACCTAAGCTACAGTAATACACCTGAGACTGGACATTAAAAGCACAGGCAGCAGAAAACACAAATGGGGCACAATTCTTGTCTCAGCAAAGCCAGCAGTCATCAGAGGGAAGAGGGCCACACAGTGGGAGACAATCCTTACAAAGCATGTCTGAGAAGGAGTTAAAAAACTCTGACAATTCAGTAACTAAAAGCTAACCCAACTAAAAATGGGAAAATTCAAAAAATGGACTCAATAAACACGCCTGCAAAGAATTTGTACAAGTGATCTTTCAATACATAAAAAGCAAAATTCAAGGTCACTAGGTCACTGGTCAACAAGGTGGAAAAAAAAATGAGACACCAGCTCACAACTACAAGGATCACACACACACACACACACACACACACACACACACACACACACATACCACAGAGAGAGCAGAAGTAAGTTCTGTGGGGGCTGTGGAGAAATCAGAACCCAGTTTCCATTCCTGGTGGGAATACAATGGAGCAGTTCGGAGGAACAGTTACAGAGTTTCCTCAAACAGTACCATCCTAAGACCAGTAACACTACATCTGGACATAGCCCCCAAATACCTGTAAGCAAACTCCAGATATTTACACAGTATGGCGGTTTGAGTGAGAAGTGTTCCCCATAGGCTCAAATATTTGAACACTTGATCCCCATCAGTGGTGCTATGTGGGGAAGGTCATGGACCATTTAGGAGGTGTGGCCTTGCCAGAGGAAGCACGTCACTGGGGGTAGCCTTTGAGAGTTCGTAGCTGCTGCACTTTCAGCTTGCTCTCTCTGCTTCCTGTGTGTGCCTGAAGATGTGATTTCTCAGCTTTCCACTCCAGCTGCCTGTTGCCACACCTCCCCACCATTATGGACTCTGCAACTGAAAGCCCAAATAAACTCTTTTTTTCTGTAAGTTGGCTTGGTCATGGTGTTTTATCATAGCAACAGAAAAGTAACTAATACACACACCATAATGCTTAATTTTCATTGTTAATCTGAGTGGATTTAGAATTATCTAGGAGATGCACCTCTGGGCATGTCTATGAGGGTATTTCCAAAGAGGTTTAACTGAGTAGAAAAGACCCACCCAGAATGTGGGTGGCATCATCCATGGACTGGGGTCTGGACTGAATAAAAGGGAGAAAGTGGGCTGAGCACCAGCATTCATCTCCCTGTTTCCTGACTGTGGATGCCTCAAGCTCCTGTACCATGTACCCTGAGTGTGAGTCAAAACAGACCCTTCCTTCACGTTTTTGTCAGGTATTTTGTCGCAGCAATAAATAGCACACATATCCATGGTCATTGTACATTATTTACAATAGCCAAAAGGTTGAAGCAACCTGTATTAGATAGCTTCAGTTGTCAACCTGACACACCTGGGTGAAGGGAACCCCAACTGAGGAACTGTCTCTATTGGATTGGCCTGTGGCCATTTCTGTGGGGTATTTTCTTGATTGTTGAGTGATGTGGGAGGGCCCATCCCATTGTGGACAGTGTGGGCCTGTGTTGTTTAAGAAAAGCAAGCTGAGGGGCTGGAAGAGGTGGCTCAGCAGTTAAGAGCACTGGCTGTTCTTGCAGAAGACCCAGGTTCAATTTCCAGCACCAACATAGCAGCTAACAACCATCTGTAACTTCAGTTCCAGGGAATCCTATGCCCTATTCTGTACTACACGTCTTCAGGCACTGCACAACACAAGTGCACTTACATACACGCAGGCATAAGACTCATACACATAAAATAAAAATAGATAAATCAAAAAAAAATTTTTAAAAAGAAGCTGAGCACAATCCAGGGGAGCAAGCCAGTAAGCAGCATTCCTCCATGGTCTGAGCTCCAGGTTCCTGCCCTGAGTTCCTGCCTTGGCTTCCCTCGGTGATAAACTGTGACCTGGGAGATGTGAGATAAATAAACCTTCTCCTCCCCAGGTTGGTTTTGGTCAGTGTTTTATCACAGCAATAGAACGTAACTAAGACACAACCCAAGTGTTCGTCAACAGATGAAACAAACAAAAATATGGCACAAAAATATAGTGGAGGGATAGAGGGATAGTTCAGTGGGCAGAGTGCTTCTTTACTATGCAGAAAGCCCTGGGTTCAATCCAGCACGCCATAAAACTAGACATGATAGGGAGGTGAAGGCAGAAGGGTTAGAAGTTCAAGGTCATCCTTGGCTACATACAGAGTTCAGGCCAGCTTGAACTATAGGAAACACTGTCTCTCTCTCTCTCTTTTTCTCTCTTTCTGTCTCTCTCTATATGTGTGTGTCTGTGTGTATACACACACACACACACACACACACACACACACACACACACACACAGGAGAAAAGGATCCTGGCGATGGATAGTGGTGACAGTTGCCCCACAGCAAACACCCCAGATGCCACTAAACCAACCACATACTTAAAAACACTTCAGATGTCAACTGTACACATATTTAACTGCTTTAAAAAGAATTTTTTAAAAGCTCTTTCAGAACATGATTACAAAGTCTCTGGAGAGTTCCACACCAAACTGAAAAACTTCAACCAAAGTGGGCTAGCAGTCTGGCCACCGCTGTAGCCCAAGTGTGCTGCCTGTCTGCTTGCCAAGCCCTGCTCAATCTTACCACCCAGTGAGATCCCAGTCAGGTCCTGGAAGGGACTCTGCTCCACAGATTTATGCCAACTTCAGGTTCACAAGCTGAGAATTCAGGTACGTACTAGCCCTACTGCAACTCACAGCTCACACCTTCCCACGCTCGAGGAGTGGTATTTTTCTAGCCAAGGAACATGACATTATCTGAAAGTGTCTGTTGACAGCTGGAGCCTCCAATAAGCTTCAGTTCTGTTCAGTCAGTCAAGCACTAAGATAAGACTAAGTTCCAGAGAGACAAAAACTCAAATGGAATTCACTTCCAGCAGTTATGCTGTTTGGGGCTGTATCTGCTACAGGAGGAAACTCCTAACCACAAAAGTATGTATGTATCAGTTCTGTGATGCTGTGACACGATGCCAAAGACCAGGTAACATACAAAAAAGAGAAATGTGTTCCACTCACAACACTGGAGGTTGGAAGTCCAAGGTGTGGTCACATCTGGTGAGGGCCCCTTTGCTATATCAGAACAAGGCAAGAAAGGGTCCAATACGGCCTCTCTAAGAATGTTCTGCTTCCATCCTGTACTGGTGACACACATAAGTAATCCTCACACTCAAGCGGAGGGATCAGGAGCCATCCTCCTCTACACTACAATTCCAAAGCCACCCTGGGCTACATGGAACTGTGTTTTTAAAAGGGTGGAGGTAGGGACTGGAGAGATGGCTCAGCAGTTAAGAGCACTGGCTGCTCTTGTAGAGAACCTGGGTTTGGTTCCCAACACCCATCGTGCTTAGCAAGGAGTTCTCCATTCTGACTCTGGTCACCACAAACATCACACCAGCTATCTGCCCAAGCAGGAGAGGTGATGAAGCCTTCCCTAAGTCCTTCCTTCTCTTGTATCTAAATTGGCTAATTCGGACAAGTACTCACCCACCCAGAGCAATCACTAACAAAAAACGGACTGCTGTGCCAGCGGTAAACCATTCATGATGAGTCCTTCCTGACCCACTCTGCTCCTGAGTAACTCACTACAGGCACTGGCACAGGCGGGCAGGACGGGGAAGCATACATCACAGGTCTACAGAGCTTCACCGGTAACAAGGAAGTCTGTCACCTCTGACATCCGCAGGTGGCTCCATCACCCACATCAGAACATGTCCATCCCTGAACAGTATCAGGCATCATGACTGCCACTCGCCCAAAGTTACCACCATCCAAAGAGCAGCAGCAGCTTCGGTCCATAGAAGAACTTCACCTGCTGCCTGGAATTTGGGTCCCTGAAGTCTCAACACAAACTCAGCAGATGGGCTGGGGTATAGCTCATCAGGACAGGACCTGTGGAGCATGCCTGGGTCCCTGGGCTCTATCCCCAACACAGCAACACAATGACATCAACGTCCTCACCTGTGTTGTTTACTTTTCTTGCTATTCCAACAAAATCCCTCATAAGAAGTGACTCAAGGGAGGAAGAGATATGCTGTGGTTGACAGTTTGTTCTGGTTTGCTTCTCTGTTGCTACTGCAAACACCATGACCAAAAATAACTTGGGGAGGAAAGGGTTTATTCCATCTTACACTCCCAGGACTCAGTCCATCACTGAGGGAAGTCAGAGCAGGAGATGAAGGCAGGAACCTGGAGGCAGGAACTGAAGCAGAGACCATGGAGGAAGCTGCTGACCGTCTTGCTCACTGGTTCATGCTCAGCTAGCTTTTTATACATCCCAGGCTCACCTGCCGAAGGACAGTACCTTCCACAGTGGGCTAGGCCCTCCTACTTCAACCAACAGACCTGACAATGTCCTACAGACATGCCCACAGGACAATATGATCTAGAAATGCCTCAATTAAGGTTCCCTCTTCCCAAGTTTGTTGTCAAGTTGAAAATAACTAATTAGTACACAGTTCAAGGAGACACAGTCCATCATGATAGGGTACGAACAGTAGCCGGAGGAAGCCACGCCATGCTGTATCTATAGTCAGGAAGTAGAGAGCAAACAGGAAGTGAGGCAGGATGGTAAGCCTCAAGACCCACCCCCAGTAACCCACTTCCCCCACAAGCACATGCACACCTGGCCCCCAGGAGAGGAGTGACCCCTTCTGGTTGGAGTCTGTCTACTTCCCTGGCAGCCTTCAGGGCTGTTCGGTTCATCTCCACTTCCCCTGGGAGAAGGAAGAGAGGTGCACAGAGCTGACTGCTGCCCAACTTCCTGCTGACTCCAGAATTGAGTGTTGGGTGATTCTCAGCAGTTCTTTCTTCATTCTACTACGGCACCTGTGGGTGGTGCCTCTGGAAACTCAAAATATCTTTAAAAAGATGGCAGGAAGCCCAGTCACTTGGACATGCGTGGATATGACAGGAACGTAAAAGGGGGACTATTTGAGGAGGAGGAGGGGAGGAAGAAATGTGAGGGCAGTGGGAGGGAAACAGATCAAGTACACGATCTATACATGTACAAACTGTCAACATGAAGCCTGTTATTTTATACAATGATCATGTGCTGATAAAAACATGTGGGGTCACTCCCTCTCCTCGTGGGTCGTTGGCTACCGCTCCAGGATGACAAAGGGAGCAGAAGTGACGAACGGGGTCAGGACAGCCAGTGAGCACTGACGGAAGAAAGCCCTTCCTTGGAGGCAGGTTCAGTGATACAAATAGCTCCAGACTCAGTGAAACAGCTCCGTTTATTCATTGGGGGTCAGGGAAAATATAGTGTGGAGGCAGCAGCCAATGCTTCAGCTGATAGGTGCTCATAGTATGCTTTATTTACATGTGGCAGTAGGCTCCTATCATCCGACTACCAGGCAATGCCTGATTATCATATAGAAAAAACCTAGGGGTAGTTTTTACTCCAGGTAACTATGCCAAAGGTCATGTTCCAAATAAGGTCAGGCATCCGTGCTTGGCGGTGCTTTCCAGGTAAGTCAGGAAGAGAACAGGAGGCCCCCTGCTGAGAAGGGGAGTCCTTCCATATGGTGCCGAGCCCCTTAGAGCTACCCGGACATGGAGGACTACAACCCTAGCAACAGGGTTCCCCAACAAAAACATACAATGTAGGATGAAATGAGACTCTCGCCTCTGGGTGCCCACTCCAAGGCCTCACTAAATCACCTTCTTCACGGCAGTGGAGCTCTGAGGGAGACCCTGGCTGTACCCACCCACCTACCTTAGGTCTCCCCCTCTACCCCAACTGCCAACATCCACTAAACTCAAATATCTTGGTTCAAAATCAAGAAGTCCCAAGTGGGAGGATTTTTAAGCATCAGCCGACCAATCCCACGTGTTTCCACAGTGGCCGTTTTTCCTCCATTATTGTCATCCAGACATCAAGGAAAACTTCCAAACAATGATGGTGATTGTGTTCAGAGCCCTCTTCTATGTCCCAACCCTGGGCTTTCCTAACAGTTCTTGTATCTTGTAACTAAGAAGCAAAATTTGGCAGTAACTCTTTGAGGATGTGCAGCCTGATGAGTAATGTTAAACTACCGCTGTCCCCCAAGAAGCACGAGGAAGAAAAACAAAATGCAAAAGTTTTAAAAAGAACAGACGCCCTAAATTCTCAAGGTTTCCCATCCATGGTGGAAATATTCCTAAGGCCAGGGCAGCCAATGAGCCAGCAAACACAGCCTTTCCTTCCCCGTTCTCCAGCTTTTTCCCTTCACAGTGGCTCCAAAATTAATCCACCGTGTTTACTCATGTGCTGCTTATCTGTTTTCCATCACCTTCCATTCCTCCAAGGTCATTTATTTCTTCCTGACCCCCCTACATTTTTTCCCACTCCCTTCAACAGCTGGACAGCAACACTGCAGCACAGCCATTTTGGGTCTGGCACAGATCTCACACTCGCTCTTCAAGAGGAATCTCTGCTCTGTCTCTTCTGCTGTCATGTCCCCCTTATACTATTTCTAACATGTATAAGTTCCAAACTGCTTGGCCAGGGTCATCTGCAAGTCAACTTAGGAAAAATCATAATGCTGACATGTGAGGGAAGAAGCCGCTGGCACAGAAACAACACCCTCCCCCACAAAAGGCTGGAGTCTGCAAAAGAAGCACAGTTAATGTCAGAGCCAGAGGCTAGGGATCCATGCATTATGCAAAGGGAAGAGAGGGCCAGGTGTCCTCACCAGGAATGGCTCCATTGTGAGGATGTGCACAACCTTACACACTGAAAAAAGGGCTCTGTGCTGAAGGAGTAAAGATGTTTCGGAGTAGACATCGACAGTCCTCAAAGACTCATACACTAAAGGTTTGGTTACCAGGTTTGGTGCTGTAAGAAAGTTATGGAACCTACCAAAGGTAGGTCTAGTGGAAAAAAGTCAAGTCACTGGGGATGTTCCCTTGAAGAGGATGCTGGAGCCCCATTCCTTCCTCTCTCTGCCTTTGCTTCCTGGCCACCATGAGCTGAGCAACTTTCTCCACCACATGTTCCCCATCATGCCTCACTACAAACCCAAAAGCAAGGGAACCAACCAACCATGATTGAAACCCCCACTTTCCTTCTTAGAAGCTGATCATCTTGGGTATTTTGTCACAGGAACTGACTTGCACTGTTCAGTTAGAAACAGTGACAACAGGTACCCAACAGTGACCTGGGTACCTGGCATTTGCCACCTCTCCCAGTCTTATCGTTGCTTATGTATGAGTGGAGAAATACAGATTAGATCCAGCTAAACTTTCACAGTATCACAGAAGCAGCCCAGGACTTATGTAACTCATAGGAAGTACCATGAGATAGTTTCAGAGTAGACTTCCACCTCTTTAACAACAGAATCTATCAGATAGAGAACACAACTAGTGTTACTACAGCTGTGGAGAAACTAGAACCCTGATGTGTTGTCAATGTGGAGAAGCCAGAACCTTCCCACACCATGAGTGGGAACATCATCATACAACTCCTATGGGAAAGTCCGGCATAAAGTTCCCACAGGACATCACCAGTCCATTTATTTTTAAATATTTATTTTTTATTTTTGTCTTATGTGTGTGTGTTTTGTCTGCATATATTTAAGAGCACCAAGTGCCTGCAGTGTCCACAGAGGCCAAAAGAGGGCACTGGATCCCTTGGAATTGGAGTTTCAGATGGTTGTTAGTTGCCATATGGGTGCTGGGAACAATATCCAGGTCCTTTGCAAGAGCAGCCAGTACTCTTAACGGCTGAGCCAGCTCTCCAGCCCCTCACAAGCCCATTTTTGGCATATACTCCAACGAAGAATAAACACAGCCACACAAAAGCGTACACATACTACTCACCACAGCAGTATTCGTAACAGCCAAGTGGAAACAATCCAGGTGTCCATCTGCAGATGAACAGATGAAATGGGTGGCTAGAGCAGAGTATTATTCAGTTACAAAAAGGAAAGGTGATAAACTTGAATAATCTCAGTGACAGGTCCTCAACAGTAGGCACTCTTGACGTGACAAGCTCAGTAGAGCAGTTCATCCCTGTGGGTTTCCTCTGCAGAACCCATAATTACCATCAAATCAGGTAAGAAGAGCAGACCCACCCCAACTGTGGAACATCCTATAAAGCACCAACAGACTCTAGAAGGCTGCAAGGTCATCCTTCAAGACAATCTGAGGCACTGTCACAGTCAAGAGCAGCCTAGGAGACTTGACAGACAAACAGGGCTGTGTCCTGAGGGGACCCTGGGCAAAACTGTAGAAGTCAGAAGAAAGCATGAACTTCAGTTAACAAGGTGTGGCCGCACTGGCTCACCAATTTTGAAAAAAACACTGTGTACTGCTTACAGATGTTAGTCAGCAGAAGTTGAGGTGCAGGGCATGAGAGCTCTCGCCACTGTCTACACGTGTGTGTGTGTGTGTGTGTGTGTGTGTGTGTGTGTTCATGTGGGTTCAGGTATGCATACGTAACATGTGGGCATGCACATGGAGGCCAAGTCAATCTTGGGTGTCATTCCTCAGGTACAGTTCACCTTTGTATGTATGTACATGCAAGTATGTATGTGTGTGTACATATATATAAGAGTATGTGTAAATGGGCGCACACACACTTGTGTGGAGACCAGAGGTCAACATGGCGTGTCTTTCTCTACTGGTCTCCACCTCAGTATCTTTTTTTTTCTTCTTTTGGCACAGGTTCTCTTACTGAACCTGGAACTCACCAATTCCACAAGAATTGTGGAATGGCCAGCAAGCCCAGGGATCCTCCTGTCTCCCTTCCCCACCCACACCCCAGTGCAGGCTTTATAGATGCATGACACTACACCAGGATTTTATGTGAACCCTGGAGATCCAAACTCAAGCCCTCGTGTTTCTGTGTCAACCACTTTATCAGCCGAGCCATCTCTCCATCCTCCCACCTTTTTTGGACACAGGGACTTTCATTGGCCTGAAACTCACCAATTAAACTAGGCTGACTGGCTAGTGAGTTCCAGGGATCAGCCTCTCTCCACTCCCAGCAATAGGATTACAAGTGCATACCACCATGACCCACAATTTCACATGGGTTCTGGGGTTCAAACTCAGATCTTTGTGTATTACCAGCTGAGCCATCTCTCCAGCCCTGTCTTAACACTTCTGTAAACCTAAAACTGTCCCAATATAATTTGTCTTATTTTTGAAAGAAATAAAATACCAACACTCACAGGACATGAATGAGCCTTAGAAACACTGTGCTACCTGAAAGAGGCCAACCACAAAACAAACAAACAAACAAACAAAAAACACATATGGAAATGCTTCTACTTACATAAAACAGCAGAAAAAAACGAACTCTTAGAGCCAGAAACCGACCCGGTTGCCAGGCCCCGGGAAAGCAGTGACTGTAATGGGTACAGGATCTCTTTAGAGGCAATGACAGCATTCTAAAATTGATTATGGTGTAAGTTTCAGGACAGAGAATACACTGAAAAACATGAAGTTGTACTCTTTAAAGTGGTGTTTTCTGCCATGTGACTCTCAGAAAGCTGTTATTAAAATAATAGCCTAGTGGTGGAAAAGTTGAATCATACAGTTAACACAAACATGATCTTCAATAACAGAGTTAATTTGGAAGCAGTTTTAAGCATATAGAAAAACAACATAAAGTCAGTTCCCATGCTCCCCTCTCACACCTGCTCCTGGCTCAGTTTACACTTACTAACTTCAGGTATGTCACATATTACACCAATGAACCAGAACTGACACTGGAGGAGGACACTCTAGAGTTGGCCCAGTCCAACCCCAAGCCAAACTCAAATGGACAGAGATCAGTAAAACTTTTTTTTAAGTAAATGAAAATCTTTCAACAACAACAAAAAAATAACACAAGGAAAAAACTAAGATATTCTTCAGAATACATGGGGGGGAAGGGGGGCTAGGGCTCTAGCTTAGTTGGTAGAGTGCTTGTCTAGCATGCCCCAGCCCCAAGGTTCAACTCCCAATACTGCAGCAAGCAACAAAAACATATACAAACAAATACATGAAAAGATGGTCAACAGCACTGGTCAATGCAAATCAAAACAGTGACATGACCTCACACCAAGAGGATAGATGAGAAACTGCCCTCAAACTCTATGGATCAGAGTGAAACATAGTGCAGCTAGCAAGGAGAACAGCTTGGCCTGTCTTCAAACAAGAACTGACCATATGATCTGGAATTCTGCTCCTAGGTAACATACCCAAGAGAACTGTGGACCCCGTGAGGGCTTGAACTGTAAATGCCCCTTTCACATCTCCTTACTATCAAATGACAGCCTGGCTAAACACCACCAGTTTGAGGTCCATACTAAACGTCCTTCTTTAAGAATGGTTATTAAACTGAGCATGGTGGCACTCGCCTTTAATCCCGACATTTGGGAGGCAGAGGCTGGCAGATCTCTGTAATCTCTGTGATCTCTAGGCCAGCCTGGTCTACAAAGTGAGTTCCAGGCTATGGCTACAGGGAGACCCTGTCTCAAAAAGACAAAATAAGCTGGGTGTGGTGGCGACACCTTTAATCCCAGCACTTTGGCGGTAGAAGCAGAGGCAGGCCAGCCTAGTCTACATAGTGAGTTCCAGGCCAGCTGTGACTACAGGGAAACCCTGTCTCAAAAAGATCAAAAAATAAGGGGTTGGAGAGATGGCTCCATAATTAAGAGTACTGATTGCTTGCAGAGGACCCAGGTTCGATTCCCAGCACCCACATGGCTACTAAAAACCATCCGTAACTCCAGCTCCAGGGTATCTGATGCCTTCTTCTGACCTCCAGGGGTATTGCACAACATGGGTGCACTACATACATGCAGGCAATACACTCATACACATAAAATAAAAAAATAAAATATTTAAAAATATATAGATATATATAAAAGAATACAGAAAAGAGATTCTGGGAGATAGTCCAGTTAGTGAATTTCTTGCCTTGTAAGCTGAGGACCTCAGTTAAATCCCTAGAACCCACATTAAAAAAAGGCAGCAGGGTGACTCATTCTTGTAATCCCAGATCTGGGGAGGCAAAGACAGCCAGATCCCGGGGCTAGCTGGCCAGCCTAGTGTAACCTAATTGGCAAGCTCCCTGCTAACAAGAGACCCTATCATTAAAGGAGGTCAATGGTACTCCTGAGGGTGGCAGCTGGGGTTGTCCTTTGGCTTCCGCACACATGTATGCCCAGTCAGTGTTCTTAACCACTGAGCCATCTCTCCAGCCCTCTTTTCCGTATTCTTGATACGTGGCCTGTGTCTCTCCACTAATCATGGAGACCATCCCTCTTAGAGCTGGCAAACTTCAGGGGAAGTCAAGGATTTGTGGACCTCACCTTTCACAGTGCACCAGAGCCCTCCCTCCAGTCATCTCCTGGCCAAACACCCCACCCTCAGTATCCTAAGGCCAAGCACCAGTAACCAGACATCGGGGGACACCCAAAGGTCCCTAAGTCTACCAGAATTACTGAGTCAGTCAGTCTCAACCTTACCCTACACTGCCTGTCCTTCCTGACGAAACCTCCATATAAGGCTTTCCCAGAAAAGTTGTTCTCGCAGCAAGACCGGGGCTTCCTCTGCACCCCTGACTAGTGTGGTGTGTTCCCTTCTCACAAGCAAAGCAAATAAAATCTTTCCATGTAAGATCACACAGGCGGGGCTGGAGACATGGCTCAGAGGTTAAGAGGACTCTTACAATCTTAACTCCAGTTCAAGGGGATTCAATACACTCTTATGGCCTCCTCAGGCACCAGGGAAGCAAGTGTTGCTCATACACTTGCAGGCAAACACTCATACATGTAAAATAAAAATAAATAAATTTTTAAAAATTAAAATAATGCCGGGCGTGGTGGCGCATACCTTTAATCCCAACACTCAGGAGGCAGAGGCAGGCCGATCTCTATGAGTTCAAGGCCAGCCTGGTCTACATAGTGAGTTCCAGGACAGCTGGGGCTACAGGGAGACCCGGTCTCAAAAAGACCAAAAAAAAAAAAAAAATTAAAATAATAACCAACAGTTGGAGAAGTGGCTCAGAGGGTAAAAGCACTTGCCATGCAAACCTGGTAACCAAGATGGAACCCCAGAACCGTGTAAAAGCCAAAGGAAAGAACTGTCTCCACAAAGTTGTCCTTTGACTTCCACACACATGTTGTGACACACGCATGTCCAGACACATACATATACAATAATAAAATAATTTTTTAGGAAAAAAACAACAATAAAATAGAACAATTATAACACTAAGAATCTTGCCAGCTTTACTATCCTTGTACTTATTAAATGAAGGCCATTATTAAATGAAGGTTACTTAACCAATATTGCAATATTGAAAGAGATGATCGGATAACCAAAATAGCTATGAACAGAGTAATAGAGGGCTGCACGTACGCTGTGGATACACTGGACAAAGGTGCTGTGTGGCACTATTCATGGGGCAACATGAACAAACATCTACACACCCCAGATAGGGAACTGACAGCAGCAAAGTAATGAAACTTCTGAAGTCCAACTTGGTGAGCCAATGAGCTTTTCAGGGTTAGTTACAGGAATGTAAGTGAGGGGTTCCTCACAGGGCAATGAAAGCTGGAACCCTGGGGTTCTACACAGGACTTGGAGGCAGCTAACAAGTCAGTCTCCTCTCCTCAAGGGTCCTCACTGCTTCGGAACCTTAGGGAGGGAGGAGCCTTGTGAATCTGGAAAGATTCAGGAGCATCCTGAGATTTCTGAGTTGTTTACTTCTTGAGTCTTACTGAACACTTTAGAACTTTCTGGATCTTAAGGAACTTTTCTCCAGGATGAAATGTTTCAGTTGGGAGGAGACTGTCATACCAAAAGGGAAGATGCTCTGAATCGAACAGAGAGGGAGGGCAAGAGGATTTCATCCCACCTCACAGAGGGACAGACAAGTCAAGACTCGAAGAACTGTTTACTTCTAGAATTTTTCATTTTATATTTTGACACAGGATTAACTTCAGGTAACCAGGGAAAAAGAAACTTCAGATCAGAGAAAGTACTGGAAGGTTCCTCGTGGACACAAGGGACTCACAGGAACACCTCCCCTGAAGCCTGTTCAGAAGACTGCCTGGCATTTATAGTCTACAAACCACAGAGCAGAGCTGACACCATTCAAGGGCTGAGAACTAGCTGGACCTGGTCATGCACACCTTTGATCCCAGCACTCGGGAGGCAGAGGCAGGCAGATCTGAGATTGAGGCCAACCTACATGATGAGTTCCAGACCAGCTAGGGCTACAGGGAGATCCTGTCTCCAAAAGGGGTGGGTGGTGCTGAGAACTAATCAGACCCCGACTATGGCTCAAAATGGAAATTCCATAAATCAACAACCTGTGAGTCTTACTTCTGCTCCATTCCTCCATAGGGCTGAAGCATTAAGACAGGTAAGAATGCCAGCTGTGGATGCCACCACCTGGCTCTGCAGATCGCCGGGTTCATTCTGTTGAGCAAGTGCATTTGTGCGCTATAGTTCTGAGTGCCCTTGTGGAGAACGATTGCCCTTTTGTGGCTTTTATAATCCAGAAACAGTAAACCTCCACACCTAAACTTCCCCTAACAGTCCTCAAAACAAAATACCTTCAGGGTCCAATTTAAGAAAGATGGTGTTAGGAAAATGCAAAGCAAGTTTCTGTACAACTGGTGCACAGCAGTTCTCAAACATAACCACTTGGGAGCCAAGGGAGTGATGCTCAGCGAACACTTCAAGAAACACTCTCCCAACCAAGACCATGACAGCTTCAAGGTTAGCCCAGTGGTCAGCCTGAGTTCACTTGGATTACAAACACTTTGCAATTACAAAAGACATGACAGTTTCCCAACGGCATGAACAGTGGACAGAAAGAATTCCATTCTACAAAACCAACTTCACCATCAAGCAACTGAAGGAAGAGTCAAAGTAAAGACACAGAAAATGGGCACTAGAATTTTCTGTCAGTTCCTGCTGCTGCTGCTTCCTGCTGCGGTCTGGATGAGTCCCCAAAAGGTCCAGAGGTAAGGGCTCAGTCCCAAAGGAGGTGCTCCTGAGATGGTAGAGCCTTTGAGAAATGAGGTCCACTGGGCGGTCTTGGTTCACTATGGATGTGCCCAGAAAGAGGACTGTGAACCCCAGCCTCTAGGTCTCTGTTCCTGGCTCCAGATCCTGTGTGCTCACTCTAACGCATATACCTGCCATCCTGTGCTGCCTTCCCTAGAGACCAAAACAGTAATGCTGCCCTACAGAACTGAGAGTCAAAACATGAGAACTTCCAGGGCTTCTTAAATAGCCTGTGTCATGTATTTCATTGTAAGGACACAAAACTGACTAATAAAGACTCTGTGGGAATTCTTTTTGAGTCAATGTGTGACCCAAAGCACTCAACACCCACCCAGGTAGAGACCAACTACTAATAAGTGTGGGGTTTCCTTCAGGCCTGATGGAAAGGTTCAGGACCTGCACAGTAGTGATGGGCACTGTGGTGGTTAGTTTTGCTTGTAGACTTGACAGAAGGTAGAAGTAGCTGGAAAAGGAGTCTCAATGAGGGACTGTGCGTCAGGTCGGCCCGTGGGCATGCCTGTGAGCAATTTTCTTAATTGGGTTAACTGAGGTGGGAAGACCCAGCCTGAATGTGGACTGACACCATTTCCTGGGCTGGGTCCTTGAGCTGAGCAATAGCATACATGCTTTAATCTGCTGTGCTCTACTCTTGAATTTGAAAACATATGACCAGTACCATGCTTCAAGTTCCTGCTGTTTGGCCTTCCCAGCTATTTTGGATTAAAGCCAATAAACTCTTAGGTTGCTTTTATCAAGGTATTTTATCCCAGCAACAGGAAACAAAGACAGGTATACAACACTGAATGAACTGAACACCACTGACTGCTCACTTTAGAAATGATTAATCTTGTCAGGTATAGTGACACACGCCTTTAGTCCCAGCACTCAGGAGGTGGAGGCAGGCGGATCTCTGTGAGTTCAAGACCAGCCTGGTCTACGTAGTGAGTTCCAGGACAGCTGGGGCTACAGGGAGACCCTGTGTCAAATTAAATGAAATGAAATGCAATGATTAATCTTGGGCTATCAAACCAGGTGGGAGTGAGGACTGACATAGAAGGTTGTCCTCTGACCTCCACAGGCACACTATGGCAAGTGTGCCTGCACTCAGACACAGACACACACACACACACACACACACACATAGACGCACATGCCCGTGCAACAAATAGTTAATCATATGGTATGTTAATTTTTTAAAAAATTTAGCACCAGTAGCCACATGGTGGCTCACAACCCTGTATAATTCCAGTTCCAGGGGATCTTCTGCCCTCTTCTGACTTCTACAGGTACTGCATGTACATGGTGCACATATATACATACATGTCAAACACTCATACATATAAAATTAAAATAAAACTCTTTAAACTTTTAAAAAAATAGAATTAAAAAATTAACAATAAAGTAGGTACATAGGCAAGCGGGTAAACTCCAGGAAAAGTCTGGAAGAAAGCACAGGAGCTGGAGGGGAGCAGGGCCAGGGCAGGAGGGACGGGGAGAAGTAAGACCAGTTGTTCATGTTAGACTCTTCTTAGTTTGTTTTTCCCTTGACTTTTAATTAGGTACGTTACCATGACATAAAATTAAAGCTGTTCATAAAAGGCTGATTTCAGTCCTTTTCATCATACTCCAACCCTCTGAGAAGTACATGCCACTGTAACAGACAGAAAATAATAAGTATTGTTTTCTGAGGGGTTTCTACATTGCTGCTTTAAAAAAATATTTCGCTGGGCGTGGTGGCACACACCTTTAATCCCAGCACTCAGGAGGCAGAGGCAAGAGGATCTCTGTGAGTTCAAGGCCAGCCTGGTCTACATAGTGAGTTCCAGGACAGCTGCGGCTACAGAGAGACCCTGTCTCAAAAAGACCAAAAATAAAAATAAAAAAATAAAAAAATACTTCTAAGAGTTGGCTCAAGGGGGCTGGAGTGATGACTCAGTGGTTAAGAGCACTTGTTGTTCTTGCAGAAGACCAGAGTCTGGTTCTCAGCACCTACATAACATCTAATAATAGTCTGTAAATCCAGTTCCAGGAAATTTGATGCCTTCTTCTGGCCTCTGCACACATTGCACATGCATGGTGCATGTACATACATGCAGATAAAACACTCATAGACATAAAATAAAAATGGAAAAAAAGTTGGCTCAAGCCAGCCTCGTTCAGCATCACAAGGCCCCTGTACCCCTCCCACCCCCCACACAGCCCCAGGTTCACAGCAGACTCCATTTTCTGGTTAGGGAGGAAAAGAATGATTTTCCATTTTGTCTTGGTTTTAATAAGCCTCATGTTTTACAACCCATAGAAATGCCATCAAGTAGAAGAAATCTATCTTAGTTCTTTTTAAAATTACAGTTTTCTCAGAGAGAAGATAGATGCATTTAAAGTTTAGAATAGCAAAAAAATAAAAATAAAAAGGGAACTCTATTTGAACTCTAAAAACACAACCCTTCGCTAATGAGAGGCAGGTAATTGGTACTGGGTTCTGCCTTGTGAAACGATGGGCTTTCCTTCTCCCAAAAGAAAGGATGAGGGTATTTTTTTTTTTTTTTTGTTCCAAATGAAGTTTCCTAACTTAAATAACACACTGAAATTTGCAAACAGCAAGGGAAAACTGGAATACATCAAAGTCAGTTGAATCATGAAAGAAATTATGTTCTTGCCAGAACTGTTAACACAATCAGAAGATAGAATCTTTCCAAGGCTCATTCTGCATGGAGTAGTCAGAGGTTCCTTCTTTTAAAAGCTATTTTCTCCCAAGTCCCCAACATCCACTTGGGTCACCCTCAGTAAGCTTATCACTGTTGGTACCCCACCCCTGTGTGCTTACCTCCAGCACCGAGTCGCCTGCCACAATGCCTCTCCCAGAGGCACTGACTGGCCTAACAACCCTGCACCCTGCTCTCCAAACGCACAAAACACAAATGCCCACCCTGCCCAAGTCACTCAGGCTGCCTAGGTAGCTGCTTAGGAAGACAGGGCCAAACTGAGCTGTCTAAAGGACAAAAGGCACTT
Source organism: Nannospalax galili (assembly GCF_000622305.1). Classification (NCBI taxonomy): domain Eukaryota; kingdom Metazoa; phylum Chordata; class Mammalia; order Rodentia; family Spalacidae; genus Nannospalax; species Nannospalax galili. Next base: position 2,985,945 of record NW_008350126.1, on the reverse strand, counting down.
CCTAGAACTCCCCCCAACCTCCCTCTGTCTGGAGATGCAGGCCCCCCCTCCCCAGGAGTCCAGGTCTTCCTATGGGTCCCTGTCTCTGGAGGCTGATCCATCTGCTTCTTCAAAAGGCTCCCATGATCCCATAAATCACAAGGGCTGACAGCCACATCCCAGCAGCAGTGAGGGTGTTGGCTTTTGTTGGCTTTTGTCTTTGCTTTTGCCCAGACCTCTGTAAGGGAAACAAGGGCCAGAGGACAGTAGGGAACCTAGCATGTCTGGGGGGGTGGGGGTGGGGGTCCTTGGAGGATCTAGGCAGCTGTTTTCTGTCCCTAGGGAGCTGCCTGGTCAGCTTAGTCAGCTGACACCTGGGAGGTCCCTCTGACGAATCATCCACCCCCATCAAAGTGCCAAACTTAAGCAAGGTCCTTCTCTCCCCAGGCAAATACCAGAGAGGAGACAGATGGGCAGCTGACGAGTGACCTCTGGAGAGCAGGCCTTGGATGCATATGGCCTGCTTAAAGGTACCCTGTGTATCCTGGCCAGCAGGGCACAGTAATCACAAAGCTTTCCATCGGGATAGAAGTGCCTGGTGTCAACTGACTGGCCTAAGTCAGGCAAGCACATAGACGCCTGTGACCCAAGCTGCTGAACGTAGCAGTGCTGCCTCTGACCACACACACCTTGCGGGTTCTGTGTCCCCCACTCCTTACCCTAACACTGACCAGTGCCGGAGGCAGGTCCGTTAGCTCCCCACCCAAGGCCTGAGGGCTCAGCAACACTTGTGAGGCAGTGGAAACTTATCAAGTAAATTCTTGTACATTAACTCAAAAAGCAAACCAGCAGCCAAGGGTATCTGATGAATGCACACCCAAGTGCTTGTGTTACTTTGCTGCGGTTTGAGTGTGCACACCTGAAATTCATGTGCTAAAACCTAACCCCTAATTCCTATGTTAATGGTATTTGGAGGTGGGGACACTGGAAGATAATTAGGATTTGATGAAGTTAGGAGGAGGAGGCCCCATGATGACACTGGTGGCTTTGTAAGAACAGAAAGAGACCTCACCTGGCTCTGGCTCTCCACAGGAGCTCCTCAGCACGTTATGATACAAGAAGAAGGTCTCTCCACATACCAGTGCAAAATTATTGGGCTTGCCAGCCTCCATGACCATGAGCCAAATATTTACTTATTTATTAGTAGGGACTGAGCATGGGGGCTTACGCATGTTAGAACCCTTCCCCCAGCCCTATTCATTCAAAATTACCCCAACTGTGATGTTCTGTGGTTGCTGCCAAAACAAAGCACAGAGACTAGGCAGTTAGTTACACAGCAGGCGCTCGCTGTCTCAAAGGACAAGGTGGGAAATGGAGAAGGCTCACAGGCTGGTCACTGCAGACTGCCAGAGTAAGCTGATTCCAGCTGTAAACTGTAAGCTGAGCTGCTGATCCCTGGTCTTCATCTTCTTCGCCTTCTCTACCACCTCCCTCTGTGAGTCTGTCTGTTCCAAATCCTCCCTTTTGTAAGGGTACAGTTACAGAGGAAGAGGACCCATCCTGATGATCTCACTTTATCACCTTCATAAAAACCCTTTCTCCAAGGAAGGTTAAGAGTCAAAGACTTCAACAGATCTTTCTTTTATCCAGGGGAGACCACAATTCAACCCTAACAGTGTAATACTCACTTTATGAAAAATCAAAATGACCCTATTTTTTAATACACATAAAAAATAGAAACTGGTCACTGGAAGTGGGGGGGGGGGCGTTCAGTATGGTAAAGTGCTTGCTACACAAACTTGAGAACTTGACTTCAGATCCCCAGCACCCACATCAAACCCAGATATAGTAGCTCTGTATCTAGCCAAAACCAGGTTCAGTTAAACATTCTGTCTCATAAAATAAGGTAAGAAACAATTGAGGAAGCCATCCCAGTATTGACCACTAGGCTCACACAGGTGTGTACACACATACACACACACAAAGAGGAAACGTGGGGCTGGGCTGGGGAGAAAGCTCAGTCAGTAAAGTGCTTGCTATACAAGCACGAGGACCTGAGCTTGAGCCCCAGAGCCCATGTAGAAAGTGGGGAGGGGGCATTTGGAACCCCAGTGTTGGGAAGGCAGAGACAGACAGATGCCTGGAGCTTTCTGGTCAGCCAGCTTAGCCAAGTCGACAAATTCTAGGTTATTAAGAGACACAGTCATAAAGAACAAGATGGACGGTATTAGAGGAACAACATCCAGTTGACCTCTTAAGTTCTAGCTCATGTGCACACAGATGCATGCACAACAGCAGCACACATATGAACATGCACATGCACACACACACACACACACACACATACACACACACACACACACACACACACACACACAAAAACCCTCTGGAAACAGCAAGGTCAAAAAGAGAATTTTAATTATATTTCCACATCTATGTTCTTTTAGATTTCCGTATTTTGCTTTAATTTCAGAGTATCAAGGAGATTCTGTGTGTATGTGTATGTGAGGGTTTGTGTGTACATGGGGGGGATGGGAATACTGGGGGTTGAACCCAGGGCCTTGTGCTTGCTACACAAGCCCTCTACCACTGACTCACACACCACAGATTCCCATTCTTGCAATCACTTACACAGTGAAAAAGAATGTCCACAGTTCATGATGTAACATCCAGGATTTGAATTAAACAGAGATGGCATCTGTCTGCCTAAAAACAGGCTACCCAGGGGATACCACTGGTCTGAGCAGAGACACACAGTTTTCACAATACTTTAAGAATGTCTAGAATAGAATGTGTATTTTTTTTTTTTTTTGCAAAGCCCAGAGAACACCTCCATCTGAGCAGTCTGAGAAACCAGAGAACCAACCAATCAAGCTGAGTTTCTTAACTCTAATTTCCCACTTCCATAATTTCTCAAAAGATACCCCAAAGACCCAGCTGCGCCCCTAACCAGCTTAAGAAATGCCAGGGCTACTTACTAAACAAACTCCTACCTGCTTCCTCATAGCAATGGGGGAGGGGCGCTCACAATGTCAGTAGCCCCCATTCCATTAGTTCACCCAGGTATCAATCCACAGCCTCTTGGTTCCAGGACCCACAGAAACACCAAAATCAACAGACATTCAAGTCTCTCATAGAAAAGTGCCTATGACCTACTCACATCCTCCCACCATTGAGATAAACCACCCCGAGGTTACCTACAGTAACACAGCACCTACGCGTCACTTCATCCATGGGATTCACACAGCAATCTTCGTGTGGCAAGTTCACACTTGGCTTTCTGAAACCTTCTGGAATTTTTTCAAATATTTTCAATCTGAGGTTGACTGAAAGCGTCCTAATCTATAGAGACAGCTGCCTATCTGGGGACATTCAAGAAGGATACTGGAGATCTTGAATCTTCAATCTCCCTGGAAGGCAGCCTCTTTATTAGAATAAAGAAGTAAGTAAACAACATCAAGTTAGAGAAGACCTTCTCTGCTCCCTGAGTATTTAATTCCAGAAACAGCCATCAAAGCAGAAATAAGAGGGAGGGAGGGGAGGGAGGGAGGAAGGGAGGGAGGGAGGGAGTTTGGAACAGTTTAGGTGGCCCATATCCAGGGCACAAAGCTGGTCTGACCTTGTTCCATCCAGAAAGATTCTGAAAATGCCCTACCTGTGTGCACATGTCTGTGTTCACATGCACTTACTATATCTTGTGTGTAACCCACAGTTGAGAAGCAGCAGTGCCTATTTACTTATGTGGGACCCTGAGACCCTCTTCATTCACCCGCTAACCCCCAATCCCTCCAGACCCCCACTAATTGCTCTTTTAGCTTCTGTAAAATACTTGGTTGCTGCTTTAGGCATGCCTAGACATGCCCTGTCATGCCCTGACCCCCACCTACTACCCCACTCCAGGAAACTATAGATTAAGCAAGCCAGGGCATGAAACTGCCCTATAAGGTAAACAGAGACTCCTGGCCCCACAGATAACAGTCAGCACATTCCACAGCCCTGAGAATAGCACCACCAATAAGGAACCTCCAAGGCTGCATCCTATACATCCAATCAGTTTAAAATTATGTTGGTGCGTGCGGGCTCCTTGAACCAACCAAGATGTAACTTCAGTATCCCCCTCCTCTCTTTGCCTAAAACCTATAAAAGGCTCCACCCTCTCTTACTCCGGGCTCTCAGCATGGATCTGTTAAGTTGGTAAGGTCTGAGAGCCTGAGCTTAAGCCCGAATAAACCATAAACCTTGCTTTTGCATTTTGGTGTGTTGAGTCCTTGGTGGTCTTCTTGGGGTCCTGTGGATGAGGTACAACATTTGGGGGCTCATCCAGGATCCCCCCAGAGACCCCCGAGAGGAACCGACCCCAAAAGTTTTGTGCTAAACCGTCTGGGTAAGTTTTTGTAAAACTGTGTCCGCCTGTCTTCTCTATACTTTCACTTTGGTCGTGGCCATCTGATCTCAGGTTTCTGTCGCTGGAATGCTAGCAAGGCGACCTGGAGGATTCGGGAGACATCCCCATCCTTGTCGGGATGGGTGTTCCTCACCGGACACCCCACCAGTATACTAGTCCATCTGAAACCTCAGAGGACCTCGTGACCCGACACTGTGGGGACACGTGTGTCCTACCCATACGGTCTTTGGCATAATCGAGCTGGGGAACAGTCCAGACCATCTGAAAGCTGCGGTAGTTTATTCTGGGCCCTCTGTCTGTCTGTGTCGTTCTTGTGTCTTGTGATCTTCGTTCTAATCTCTTTGTTGACGAAATGGACAGGATTGATAAATACTATGGCCAACACCCTATCTTCCCCTCTAGATCTTACACTAGTCCACTGGGGGGATGTGAAGATGATTGCCCATAACAATAGTATAGATGTAAAGAAAAAGAAATGGACAACTTTATGTTCGGTTGATTGGCCCTCCTTCAATGTTGGATGGCCCCCTGAAGGGACTTTTAACCTGAGTTTGATTTCCAGGGTAGAGGACCACATCTTCTGCCCACGGACAGGCCACCAGGACCAGATCCCATACATCGTGACCTGGCGAGGCCTCATCGAATGACCCGATGGCCCCCCTGCCTGGGTCAAGTCCTTCCTTCCCCCGATTAATCCAACTGCTCCCCCTCCACCTCTGCAGGTCCTCCCTCTCAGACCAAAGGCGGAAGAGAAACCCATTCTCCAGGGGGGCATGGAGGAGAACGACATCTTTCCCCCGCCCTACTCCTCTCAGATGGGCACCTCGCCAATGGTGCCACAAGTGCAAGCCCCACCTCCTAACCCTGAGGAGCCACCATCGCCTACACAGGGACCTGCGCAGGCCACACGGAACCGGAGGGGGGCAGCCCCCCAACCTAACACTATTGTCCTCCCCCTGGGGCCCCCAGAGGGAGAGGGCAATCAGCCCTTTCATTACTGGCCCTTTGCACCAGTGATCTTTACAATTGGCACTCACAGAATGCACCTTTCTCTGAAAACCCCAGGGACTTGATTAACTTATTGGAAACTGTTCTCTTCACTCACCAGCCCACCTGGGACGATTGCCACCAGCTCCTGAGTGTCCTGTTCACTATAGGAGCAAAACAGGACCCTGGAGGCAGCCCGGAAATTGGTTCTGGGCCCCACCGGGGACCCTACCACAGACCCAGGCATCATTAATGCCAGCTTTCCCCCCAGCTGTCCCAGTTGGGACTACAACATGGCAGAAGGTAAGGAGAGGCTCATGGTCTACCGCCAGACTCTGTTAGCGAGTCTCAAAATGGCGGCTCAAAAACCCACCAATATGTCTAAGGTCTATGATGTCAGACAGGGGCCCAAAGAGAGCCCAGCCGCATACTTAGGTTACAAGATGCCTTTCGGCGGTTCACTCCGTATGACCCAGAGGCGGAGGAATCAGCTCAAACTGTGATTGCCTTCGTTAACCAGGCAGTCCCTGACATCGAGAGAAAGCTACAGTCTTTAGATAGACTAGGAGAAAAGAACCTTAGTGACTTAATAGCAATGGTGGAAAGGTTTATAATAGAAGGGAGACAGCAGAACAAAGGGAGGAAAGAAAAGAAAAGAGAGGAAGCAAGCCTGACCAGGGTCCTGGAGAGACAACAGGCCTGCTACAAGAAGGACCTCAGAGAGATATTATTGGCAACCAACCCCCAGTACGGAGGGAGCTCATCGGCGGGATCAAGACCACGAAATAAGGTAGGGAAAAACCAGTGTGCATACTGCAAGGAGGAAGGGCACTAGGTGAAGGACTGCCCCAAGAAGGATAAGGGATCAGCTAAAGTATTACCGGCTTTAATTGGGGGTGAAGACAGTGACTAGGGGAGACGGGGCTCAGGTCCCCTCCCTGAGCCCAGGGTAACCCTGAAAATAGAGGGGAAACCAATTGAGTTTATGGTGGATACCATGGTGACCAGAATTCGGTTTTACTGGAGCCAAGAGGGCCAGTGTCCTCTAGAACTACATGGGTACAGGGGGCAACAGGAACAAAGCCCTATTCATGGACTACCCGAAGAACAGTAGATTTAGGAAAGGGCCGGGTATCCCACTCTTTTCTAGTAATCCCAGAATGTCCCTACCCACTTCTGGGCAGAGATTTATTGTCAAAAATGAGGGCACAGATCCACTTCACAGCTAAAGGAGCCACCCTGTTTCACAACGGGGCACCAGTTCAGATTCTAGTCACCAACGACCTGACTGAAGAATATAGACTCCATCAGGAGCCGATCCAACCAAACCCTGATATATCAGATTGGCTCCAAAAATTTCCCCAAGCCTGGGCAGAAACAGGGGGTATGGGTCTGGCGGGACACAGGCCTCCGGTATATGTTGAACTCAAAATGGGAGCGGATCCTGTTAGAGTGTGCCAGTATCCTATGCCCCTAGAGGCAAAACATGGAATTACTCCACACATCAGAAGATTAATGGAACAGGGGGTGCTGAGAACAACCCAGTCTGCCTGGAACACCCCACTCCTGCCTGTCAAAAAGCCCCAATCTGGGGACTATAGACCGGTACAAGATTTGAGAGAGGTGAACAAGAGAGTCATTGACATTCATCCCACTGTCCCCCAACCCTTATACATTACTCAGTACCCTGCCACCAGATCGGCAATGGTATACAGTTCTGGACCTCAAGGACGCCTTCTTCAGCCTGCCACTAGATCCCAGCAGTCAGCCCTACTTTGCCTTCAAGTGGCATGATCCGGAGGCAGGAATCAGTGACCAGCTGAACTGGATGAGACTGCCTCAAGGACTTAAAAATTCTCCAACTATATTCGATGAGGCCCTGCATGAAGATCTGGGTGAGTACAGAGCCCAACACCCCGACATAAGCCTGTTACAATATGTAGATGACTTATTGATCATGGCACCAGACCAGAAGTCCTGCCTAGAGGGTACTAAGGACTTACTCCACATACTTGGGGACT
>NW_008350126.1:2977495-2978380 GCF_000622305.1 Nannospalax galili | reverse complement strand
AGGTGAGGCAATTCCAAGGTACCATGGGGTTCTGCTACCTCTGGATTTTGGGGTTTGCTGAAATTGCAAAACCCCTATATGAGGCTACCAAAGAAGGACAGGACTTCAAGTGGACTCAGGAAAGGCAAGAGGCCTTTGAAACCCTAAAATGTAAGCTCTTAGAGGCCCCTGCCCTAGGACTACCAGACATAAGTAAACCTTTCTGTCTATATGTGGATGAACGTAAAGGTATTGTGAAAGGGGTCCTCACCCAGAGAGTAGGTCCCTGGAAGAGACCTATTGCATACCTATCAAAGAAATTAGACCCTGTAGCAGCTGGATGGCCCCCTTGCCTGAAAATTATAGCAGCAGTGGCCCTGCTGGTTAAGGATGCTAACAAATTAACCCTGGGACAGGACCTGCTTGTGGAATCCCTCATGCCCTTGAGGGGGTGCTCAAGCAACCCCCCAATGGATGGTTGAGCAATGCCCAATTAACTCATTATCAGGCCCTGCTCTTAAATCCGTCCAGGATCACCTTCCAGGTACCGACGGCCCTGAACCCAGCCACGCTGTTGCCAGATCCCGATCTCGGGGACCCACTCCATGACTGCACTGAAATTCTGGCACAGGTGCATTGCATCCAACCTGACCTGAAGAATGTTCCCTTACCTGACGCCAAAGAAACCTGGTACACAGATGGAAGCAGTGTCATCAGAAATGGTAAAAGGCATGCTGGGGGAGCGGTCACAACCACCTCGAGAGTCATTTGGGCCAAGTCACTGCCAATAGGTACATCGGCCCAAAAAGCTGAACTAATCACGCTTACCAAAGCCCTAAAGATGGGTAAAGGAAAGAGACTCAACGTCTACACAGATAGCAGATATGCATTTGCCACTGCCCATAT
>NW_008350126.1:2899969-2977398 GCF_000622305.1 Nannospalax galili | reverse complement strand
CCCTGGAAGAGACCTATTGCATACCTATCAAAGAAATTAGACCCTGTAGCAGCTGGATGGCCCCCCTGCCTGCTAATTATAGCAGCAGTGGCCCTGCTGGTTATGGATGCTAACAAGTTAACCCTGGGACAGGACCTGCTTGTGGCAACCCCTCATGCCCTCGAAGGGGTGCATGGTTGAGCACCCGATCGATGGTTGAGCAATGCCCGATTAACTCATTATCAGGCTCTGCTCCTAAATCCACCCAGGATCACCTTCCAGGGACCAATGGCCCTGATCCCAGCCACGCTGTTGCCAGATCCCGATCTCAGGGACCCACTCCATGACTGCACTGAAATTCTGGCACAGGTGCATTGCATCCAACCTGACCTGAAGAATGTTCCCTTACCTGACGCCAAAGAAACCTGGTACACAGATGGAAGCAGTTAAAGATGGGTAAAGGAAAGAGACTCTACATCTACACAGATAGCAGATATGCATTTGCCACTGCCCATATCCATGGGGCCATCTATCAAGAGAGGGGCCTCCTTACTGCAGAGGGAAAGACTATTAAAAATAAACAAGAGAACTTAGACCTCCTGCAAGCCCTCTGGGGCCCAACAAAACTAGCCATAATCCACTGCCTGGGTCACCAAAAAGGAAACAACCCCACCCAGAAGGGAAATAATCTGGATGACAGGACAGCTAAAGAAATAGCCCTGACCTCCAGGATCCTGCCCATTCTTGTTGATCCCAGAGCAAGGGAACTGCCTAAAACTCCCCACTATAGCCCTGAGGACTTAGCCTGGATACACTCTCTCCCTATGACACAATGCCTAGAGGGCTGGTGGAGGACAATGGATGGAAAAACTATCCTACTTCAGAATTTATGCATAAGATTGCTCAAGAAAATACATCAAGCATCACACATGGGCACCCTACCTCAGAATTTAGGCGTAAGATTGCTCAAGAAAATACATCAAGCATCACACATGGGCACCTGAAGAATGCAAGACTTACTAAGAAGGGCCAAAGTTAAAATTCAGGGAGGAAATCAAGCCATTGAAAAAATTGTTAGGCATTGTCATGCCTGCCAATTAACCAACTCAGCTCCATCCCATGCTAACCCAGGATCCTGGAGCAGAGGGACACAACCGGGTACGTATTGGGAGACTGATTTCACTGAGATCAAACAGGGAAAATTTGGATATATTTACTAGCATTCATAGACACCTTCTCTGGATGGACTGAGGCCTACCCAACCAAGCATGAGACGGCTCATGTGGTAGCCAAGAAGCTAATCGAAGAGACCTTGCCCAGGTATGGTTTCCCAACTACAATCGGATCAGACAATGGGCCAGCCTTCCTCTCTCAGGTAAGCCAGGGAATAGCCACTGCACTGGGGGCTGATTGGAAACTGCATTGTGTGTACAGGCCCCAAAGTTCAGGACAAGTCGAGAGAATGAATAGAACCCTAAAAGAGACCTTAACTAAATTAGCTTTAGAGACTGGCACAGACTGGGTGGCTCTCCTCCCCTTTGCCCTTTTTAGAGTAAGGAACACTCCATACCAGATGGGTTTGACACCCTTTGAAATCATGTATGGAAACCCACCTCCTATGATACCTAGCCTCCAAGCTGACCTAGTATCAACCTTGGGAGACCAGAACCTACTGGACTCACTCTAATGGTTGCAGCTAACCCACTAATGGGTCTGACCGCAACTCAGAGCCATATATGAAGCTGCTGTTCCCCCGCAACCCCACAGGTTTAAACCAGGCGACTGGGCCTTCATCCACAGACACCAATGGAAAAATCTCGAGCCAAGATGGAAGGGCCCCTTCGTGATCCTCTTGACAACTTCCACCACACTCAAATTGGACAGCATCGTGACTTGGGTGCACTACTGTCCTGAATGGGAGCAGTCACTTGATAGTAACTGTCCTGAATGTGTCTCAAGCCACTGGCTTGAGTGTGACATCCAAAATGTGTCACTGCTTCTCGGGAGAGCTTAGGACAGGCGCAACGGACAGAAGAGATTCTCACACATGACTGTTTGATTGCATTATGCGTTTACTAGGTCAAAGCATAACAAACACACATCAATACAAACACTCAAAGGGAAACCCGGTCCTCTAGCAGTTAAGAGTCCCAAAGTCTCTTGGAGTACCTTCCAGAGGTTAAGCCTTCAGGCACTCCATGTGGAGAGGTTCTCTAGTCCGCCGTGATCAGTGCACTCTCCCGGCTGAGGAGCTGTCTCTTGCAGGTTCTGCGTGGCAGCCTCCCGTCAGTCTCTGGCTCTCAGGCTGAGGTCCTCGATTAGGTCTCAGGCAAGGCTCCAGTCTGGTCTCGGGCAGAGCTTCAGGCAGAGATCTCAGGTTTTGGGCGATGTGCTGGGATGAGGCCCACGGATTCAGAGTCTCATGTAGCCAAGCATCAAAAGAATCTTTTTAGCTGCCAGATTTTATATATTTCTTTTCTGGCTGAAGTCCTTCTGACTTACGTCAGTAAACTTCAGTGTTTTCTTGAGATATGGCTCACAACCTGTGGTCACTTCTCACCAACCCACAGACACTCAACTCACATAGGTTCTGTTTGGTTGCTGGGTTACAACTTAGCTTCTTATCTACTTATCTATTTCACACAGTGTCACAGCAATGTTCAGTTTGGTTTCAGAGTTTACAGAGTTAATATTCATCTTTAATTTCTGATTTCTAAATTCCTAATAAATTCCTAATACATTCAGTACAACTACTCCCACGCAAAACCTGCCAACCCATTTGCAGTCCCAGAGGATTACAAGGGAGACACCTGGAAGGCATCCCCACACCCTTCGAATCCATTCAAGCTCCGCATCCGACGAGACCCTTCCTGCTAACCTGTCTGTTGTTGACACTGAACTGCTTATCTGCTGATGGCACCTTTCCTGCAAGTAACATGAATCCCCATATGCCCCTTAGCACGAGCCCCTGAGATACCTGTGAGCTGGCCAGCCAGAACCCCATGACTGGGTTCGCCAGTTACAAGACAAGGGGGGAATGTGGGACCCTGAGACCCTCTTCATTCACCTGCTAACCCCCAATCCCTCCAGACCCCCACTAATTGCTCTTTTAGCTTCTGTAAAATGCTTGGCTGCTGCTTTAGACATGCCTAGACATGCCCTGTCATGCCCTGACCCCACCTACTACCCCCCACTCCAGGAAACTATAGATTAAGCAAGCCAGGGCATGAAACTGCCCTATAAGGTAAACACGGAGACTCCTGGCCCCACAGATAACAGTCAGCACATTCCACAGCCCTGAGAATAGCACCACCAATAAGGAACCTCCAAGGCTGCATCCTATACATCCAATCAGTTTAAAATTATGTTGGTGCGTGCGGGCTCCTTGAACCAACCAAGATGTAACTTCAGTATCCCCCTCCTCTCTTTGCCTAAAACCTATAAAAGGCTCCACCCTCTCTTACTCCGGGCTCTCAGCATGGATCTGTTAAGTTGGTAAGGTCTGAGAGCCCGAGCTTAAGCCCGAATAAACCATAAACCTTGCTTTTGCATTTTGGTGTGTTGGGTCCTTGGTGGTCTTCTTGGGGTCCTGTGGATGAGGTACAACACTTAGAAGACATGCAGATGTTCTAGTTTTAGTACGAAAAGGCTCCAATGAATAGCATCACTTGCCCATGGTTTAGTAGACCACAGAGTATGTGCACCTTAAATGCTAACAGGCAGCGCCAACCAGCCCTGAGAGTGGCAAGTTGCACCACACACTGCCACACTCCCCACATGTTGATTACCTGCTCCTTATTACTCACTCTGACTTCAGCCAGGGGGAGGAGTCACGCGCATAGGATAATATATGCCAGCTTGTACTGTCTTGATGATCTCATTCTTTAAACTAATGGCCTTTTGCTTTTGTTCTTCCGCAGACTACCTAGTTGTAGATTTGTTCATTTTATTTTCATTGTGCAGGAGCCTCAAACTCAGCTCCTCACAGTTGCTGGGCAAGGCTTCTTCTTCCACCGAGCTACACCCCAGCCTCCCTTCTTCACCGGAGCAATTATCTTCTCTCCTGGATCTTAGGACTTCCGCCTCTTGGCTGGGGAGGGAACTCAAAGCCTGGCTCTACCACTGACCAGCACTCCAGCACACCTGATGAGTTTTTCATGGAGCTTCTTTCATCTGCCCTCATTGCTGTAAACAACTTCTAGTCTGAATTTTCAGATGTGACACAAAGGCTTCACACTCAAGCAGAAAATGAATCTGGTGGTGGCAGTGGGAGTGGAGGTGGTGGAGGGAGAGAAGACTGCTACACACTGAAAAGCAAAGATGTCTTCCTCTCTCCTTTCTCCACTTTATTTTTATGTGTGTAAGTGCACCAAGTGCACACAATGCCTACAGAGGCCAGAAGAAGGGGTCAGGTCCCGCCCCCCACCCCGAACTGGAGTTAGGGACAGTTGTTAGCCACTATGTGGGTGCTAGGAACTGAACCTCTGTAAGAGAAGCTACTAAGCAGGCTTTCCAGTCTGCCTTTCTCCATTTTAATACCATGTTTGTTTTAATGAACCCAGGACTCAAAAAATAGAGACAGCAGAAGAGCAGTGGGGCAGCATATGGGAGGCACTGATTTCCACCCCCACCCAGTACTGCAAAGATGCAAATAAACTTACAGCTCCGCGGATGGTGGGTAATGGCCCATTCCAAGGTGTTCTGCCAAGCACTTCCCCGGAGCACCCACCAAAAGAGGACTCTGGATGGAAGGGTGTGGACGAGCCAAAAAGAAGCAAATACACTCTACTTAGGCTGACTTCAGGGCCATCCTATACTCTTATTCACACAAAGAAGTGAGAGCCGCTTCAATTCTTCCAAGACAGGATTCCTGAGCTCAGTGCATAGGACTCAGCCCCATCCCCACCCCCACACTCATAGCCATATCCCACACCCACCCCACCTCCCCTACCCCCCATCCCCTCTCATATGAAGGTAAAAAGCAGCACTTTCTGGAACTCAAAGCCACCAAGCTAACTGGAATCCCCGTCAGGATGTGGAGCACTGTTGTATGACAGACCAAAGAAAGGATCCCATCCACCTAGCCTAGCGAGCCGGTGAGTTTACTGGAGTTGCTTATAGAAGCAAGGGTGACTCAAAGGCATCTGCATCCAGAAAAGCCAACCCAGCGTGGGTGATGACTCTCAAAAGCTGCATCCCTAGAGCATCTTCTTCCCCCAGCAGTCCCTAACTATAGTAGTCTGATTTTAAGTAAGTCAGCATTTTTCTGTAATAAAAACTTAAAGGGGAAAAGAGATTAATTTCTGGAAAACTACTAAAAAGATTTAAGACTGAAAATTTTTTGGTCGGTCCCTTTAGTGAAAACACTCTCTTGCCTCAGAGTACCTAGATACTGTCCCTTCCCAGTCACTGTGACATCATTTCCAATAAAATCACAACTGAGTTTCTCTAAAAGAATGTGCTAGACAGATGTGATGGCACACACCTTTAATACCAGCACTCAGGAGGCAGAGGCAGGTGGATCTTGTGAGTTTGAGGCCAGCCTGGTCTACATAGTGAGTTCCAGAACAGCTGGGGCTACAGGGAGACCACATCTCCAAAAAACAGAAGAAAAAAGAAAAGAATGTGCTAACTAGCTCCATTGTTTGTCACATGATTACGGTTATATATTCCTGTCACTGAACATTTTTTAATTCTTCATTTTCAGATTAATTTCAAAGAGACAGAGAAGTTGCAAGAACTGGTGTGAAATGCTAGAGAAATGGCCCAACAATTGAGCATGCACTGCTCTTGCAAAGGACTCAAGTTTGGTTCCCAGTACCCACATCAGGCAGCTCACAGCCATCTGTAACTCCAGTTCCAGGAGACCCTCTTCTGGCCTCTGAGTGCACCTATACTAGTGTGCACATACATACATACATACACACACACACACACACACACACACACACACAATGCTTAAATATACATCTATACTCAGATTCACTAATTTCCCACATCTTACCCTATGGGCCTCACCCTCTCTCCATACTCACAAGCTCACTATTTAGCTTTATTCTTTAACAGGTCAGCATGAATTCCTAAGAGATGATTTTCTACCTGAGTCCACACAGCTAACAAGTTCAGGAAAGCTGACTTAGAAGGCACTTTAAATAATTTCCCCCACCCTCTGGCTTCATCAAGAGTTCCAGAAATATCCATGACAGCCCTTCCTTTACCTCAGCACAGCTGTCTCACCATCCCTGCAGTGTCCCTTAAAACAGTCCCTGGCTAAGCTGTTCTGCCTCTCACAGCACTGACAGTTAACAATGCAGAGAGTTGCTTCCCAATATGGCCCTCCCAGTGGATGTACTAATCCTGGCTTATCACCAGATTCAGGTTCTTGTCCCCAGCTGGGATGTGGCCTCAGTAAAGTATGTTTACCAGAAAGACCCTTGTCGATCTATTCAAATTAGGTCATGAACCTGGGTTACCTAGCTAAGGTAAAGTCTGTGGTCTCTGGTCTAGTTATCTGTTGTCCCCCTGCAGGTAAGGAAAAATGGAGCTCCTGAGAACACACATTTCCTGCTCAGCCCATCACTTAGATTCAATACTCGGTCAATACTTAGACTCAGTACTCAGTCATCGCTTTGACTCAGTCCTAACTCAGCCTACCACCTAGACTCAGTGAGCCCATCACTTACACTCAGGACCCACTACCTAGACTCAGTACTCACTGAGCCCATCACTTAGACTCAGCCCATTACCTAGACTCAGGACTTACTGATAGCCCCACTGAAGCCAATCCACACAATCATTAACTACAGGCATCTTGCTCTGTAAAAGTGCCTTGCTTCCCCACCTCTCCCATTGATTTATGTATTAGAGTAAGTTAAGTGTTCTCTCAAAATTCATGTACACTCAGAATTCAGATGTGACCTAATCTGAGAAGTCTTCCTGGCAGTGATAAGGAACTTCAGATGAACTCATCCTACATTCAGGGTGAACCCTAAGTTAATAATGATGCCCTGCCATGAAAAGGGCACAGGGAAGAAAGTCATATAAGGACAGAATAGGGGAAGTCAAACACGGCCACAAGCCAAGGACACCAGGAGCCACCAAGTACTAGAAGAGGCAAAAGAAGATTCTACCCACAGCTTCCAAGGATTGTGGAGCTTACAGCTTATTAACTTTGGACTTCTACCTCCAGAACTGTGGGAAGGCAAATTTCTGTGATAACCATGGGAAGATAACTTCCATCTACTTTGTGGTACTCTGTAATGGCAGCCCTACAAGACTAGACATGGGTTTCTTATTTGCTGTTTTCTACTTTCTCAGTGCACGATCCATGCTTGTCTTGACTCACTGTGACGAGGTTTCATTGTCCCACGTTTGGCCACTAAAGGACTTTCAGGTTAACCCCTGTATGTCCTCAACACATCCATCACTTCAGACCACTACACACTTTCTACCATAAGAACATGACCCAGGCTCAGCTTGCACCTTCCTAGTCAGTCACATGTTTAGTCTTTGCACCAAGACACTCCAGCTCCTTTATGTGCAGCAGAGTTCAGAAACAAAGATCTGGGTACTGAGATTCTCAGTGGTAATGAGCTCATGTAACTGTTATGCAAAGAATGGATGTGGGTCACATACTACGGGTCTACATATGAAGACATGAGTCATCCTGACACCTTCGATTCCAGCCCATTCCCCAGATCTTCTCTTGCCTTCCCCCACTGCACATGTGTACCCCAGTCATTCCACAGCACGAAGCTTGGTTCCAACTTACTAAGCATGTGTCTCATTCACCCAATCCCAGTTCACACAAAATGCCAAGCCACTATCAAGATTTGTTTGCAGGTGTTGTTTGGTTTTCCCTGTCAGCTGAAGTTACACAGTCAAAGCAACACAGGCTAACATTCACATGAATGTTCCTATTTGAACATGTAGAACTTTCACATGTTGTAAAAGTCAAAGCATACAAAAAACATGAGAATGAACTAAGAAAGGAAGGAAGCTCTCTGAACAAAATGAAGAGGCGAACACGCTCAATGGCGAAAACTGAAAACTTTCCGTCTGAGATCAGTTACAAAACAAGGGTGTCCATTTGGCATATTTCTATTCAACATGGTAGTAGAAATTCTCGACTGAGCAATCAGACAAGAAAAATAATAATAGCAAAAGACATCCAAATTGGAAAGGAAGTACAATTATCTGTTTGCAGACAACACAATCTCCTAAGAAAGAATGAGCCACTAAGTACTATTCACATTAATAAACACTGAAAATTCACGGGACAAGAAAAAGCCCAAGTCAGCTTGTATAAAATAATTTCTATAAGGCTGGGCATGGTGGCGCACACCTTTAATCCCAGCACTCAGGAGGCAGAGGCAAGTGGATCTCTGTGAGTTCAAGGCCGCCTTGTCTACATAGTGAGTTCCAGGACAGCTGGGGCTACAGGGAGACTCTTTTTTTTTTTTTTTTTTTAAAAAAAAAAAAAAAAAAAAAAAAAAAAAAAAAAATTTCTACAAACTTATTCATAATTTAAAATACAAAAAATGAAATTAAGAAAGCAATTTCAATTATAATAGCACCAAGAAAAATATTTAGGCATTGCTTTTATTGTGGAAACAAAAAAAAAACTTGAACACTGCAAACTATGAAATATTCATGAAAGAAATTAATGATTAAAAAAGAAATTAATGATTTAAATACATCTGTGTTTATGGGCTGAAGACTCAAAATTGTAAGGAAGTTAAAATTACTGAACATGATCCATAGAGTCAATGCAATCCTTCACCAAATCCCAGCCAGCCATACATGGCTAATGACACCGGAAATGAGGCCAGTACAGCAAAGGAAATGAATCTCATTTTTTTAATTTGAAATAATTTTAATTTAAATAACCACATGTGCCTCACAGATCCTATATTCCACAGTCTAAGTTACAATGAGCTCAAGCCAAAATGTTTCTGTTTTCCAACTGCACATCCTGTTAACTGTCCCTGCAGGAGGGTGTGGAAGCCATTAGGCTGGAAGTAGTGGCGATGGCGGGAACCCTCCCCCACTCCTGCAGGGTGGGCAGCAGCCACATTCTCCCCTGATAACATCTCAGAAGTGGCAGAGTGCTTACTGAAACTCATAACAACACAATTAAATGTGCACACACTTCCCATTGGGGCCCAAGACCTTCTAAAGGCCAAGCTACTTGGTGGAATTAGGCAAAATTTTTCTGTAATTATTTCCTTCCCTTTTGGCTTTTTGATAGGGAGAAGGGGATGTTTCAGAATTGGAACTTAAAGAACGCCCCCCACCCAGAAATCTCATCAGTGGAACAAACCACACCAACACAATTCTGTTTCTGAAAAAGCTTTATGAAAATTTTCAACACTGTCCAACCAATGGCTCCTTGGCCACTCTGTTGTATGATTTCAAACAGATTAGATCCCAGACAGTTTTTATGACCACTGCACATGTAAGCAGAGCTGTCCCTCCCTCCTTTCCAACTTGGCAGGCTCCTCAACAAAGCCAAATAAATACATGCTAGGAAAAGGAGGCCGCACACAACCCAGATGACTGCCGCCATAACTCCTGGGCTGCAGTTCCTCTGGTTACTTCAATTTTTACTCCAAAATGCAAGAATGCCCCACTGCCCACTGAGTTTGGAAATCTAAGAGCCCAAAGCAAGTACTTTGCACCCAATAAATAGTCCGTGGACAAAATTACTAGGAACCACACACTCCCAGGAAACATACAGCCCTAGCTGCCTAAGGTGCTCTGCTTTGAAAGGTTGCATACTTGAGATGGGGGCGGTCCCCATTTAGGGGAGGGTCACTGCAAAGTTCCTCCAGAAGTAAACAGCCTAATAATAAACTTTCTTAAAAGGAACAGTCACAGCCTGGGGACCCACACAGGGAAGAGCCAGCCCAGGGGAGTCCCCAGCAAGGTGAATCCTGAAGTCACCATCCGGTGGTAAAGAAGAGTCTACCACTGTTTCCCCTCCAGGTCCCTAGGCAACCAGCAGATAAACAACAGAAGGCCTGGGTCACCCTGAGGGGGCAGCTCATGAACCTTTGAGCAGGTATACTTCATAGCCATGTGTCAGGTCTATGAACTACAACCTAGAATTACTTTCCAAGGAAAAGATGCACAAGGAATCTGCAAGTTTCCAGCTCTTAGGCAGATTAGCCACATCCTGCCCTTTAGGGATCCCAGTGCTTTACACCTAGCACCTTCATATTCTGGCCTCCCCTGACAACCCATTTTAAAGGAGTGGCAATTCTCAGCAGAAATCTTTCTAAAGGGGATTCATCTTCCCTACCAGTCAGAGGAGACTACTTCTAACCCCAGCATATCTATCCCCCTGTCTTCAGAAAGAGTCCCCCAAAACAGGGCCACATAAAGAACAGGCTCTGTCAAGCCTGAAAGTCCCTGAGGCAAAGTCTAGGCTAAATGTTTAAAGGGGCAACCAGTGAGATTCGCCACTGTAAGTCACACAGACACCAATTACAGCTAAACTCTGAGTAAACAATAGGAGCAACGTTTGACAATAAAAATAGAAATATCATTTGTGCATTCTCATAAAGTTGCAGACTACTGTCATCAAAGCTCCCCCAGAAACACAAGTTTTGAAGCCAGCGTTAATTTTTTTGCATGAAAAAAATATTAAGCAGAATTCTTGTTGGTTTTCTAATTATAACTCGTTAACCCAATCAAGTGCAGGCACCAGATAGGGATGTAGGGAGGTAGCTCTGTGGTAGCATGTGGGCCTACTAAGTATGAGGCACTTAGTTTAGGCACTACAATAGGAAATTTTTTTCAAAACAGCCTAGCTGACTGAAACCCTTCTGTGACAGTGCATGACCCACAGGGTTCACAATGTTCTCAGGGTGAGTCTTCTCGAGTGGGTGCCAGCATTCAACTTAAACTCATTATTTAATGCTAAAAAATTTCAAATGTACCGTTCTACTGGCTCGATACACAGGCATAATAAGAAAAACATGTCCCTTCACTATGTACACAAAATCTGTTTCCACATTCTTTTTATACAAGACGTTTTCATTTCTTTTCTTCTAGAAGAGTGGTTGATATCATTGGCTGTTGTGACCATCACTCCTGGGACCTGGGCCAGAAGCAAGCACTACCCTGTCAAAATGAGAGGAGGGAGACCCTAAAACTCATCACTCCTGCTTTCCCTACCCAAAGGAGTTCAGCATCCAGATCAGGTATTTGTGTCCCTACAGAACAGAATCTTCCTATAAAAACATGGAGAAAGAACATATAAACCCTTTTAAAATAACCTTTCCATGTTTTCTGAAATAGCGAATCATTTCAGGTATAAAACTCTCCAACTGAAGGAACTCACTTCTTGACGGCAGAAGAGATCTGGAACCCCCACATTCCTACCATATGCCCACTTTTGAATGGGAATTATTATATTCTTTGTATTTTCACCCACCTTGGCTAGCAATCCCTAAAGAAGATAAACTTGCCCTACTCCTTCCCCTGTAGAAATACAAATATTTCACTAGCAAGGAAGATTTGCCTCCATATAAGGTTCAAAAGTTAAAATGGCTTTGTTCATGAGACCCTTTCTCTGCACGGAGTGCAGTACTCAAGATGCTACACCAGAAAGGCAAGTTCTGGTTACAACCTTGATTTTAAGCAACCCAGGCATCATCCATCATCATCGCCCAGCTTCATCCCCACCCCAGAGCAAACCCCATCCCCCACCCCAGCTGCATCAAAGTCGCCCCCAGGCCGTGGGGTTTGCAAAGCTGTTTTCCAAGGCTAAGACTTTGCAAGGCAGTAAACCACTGAGTGGCTGCCAGCAAAAGCCGCAACTGCCCGTGGAGGCGATCTGTTTAAGGCCCCCAAGATTTCAAAAGACCGTCCAGATGGTAGGAAGACTTGGGGTATCATGCTGGGACAATGAGGTAATGACATTAACTTGAGACGAGGTGTACGTGTCTCATCCTGCAATCAGCGGTTCATGCTTTCGTGGACAGAGGTATAAATGCGAATCAAGTAATCAGAAACGTTCGACGCCATCAGCATCTGCTTAACCCAAACGCCCACCTCCCTGGGGTCGGCCAGGACAGCAGCAATGCAAGAGCCACAAGGCTCAGCAGGACTCAGGAAGAGCCAGGCACCCACACTGCCAACCGCAGCTTCCTAACTCTCACCTGCCTGCGGGAACGCGGGGCGGTGAGGGGCTCAGACGCCCCGGCGGGAGTATGGCGTATCTCACTGAAACTTCAGACAAGCCAGAGCCTCCAGGGCCTGGAGGCCGCGCCGGCCCTTCCTCACATCTGCAGGGTACACAGAATTGGCCCGGGACCCGGAGGCCACTAGGTGCTTCGGGGTCTTAACTGCTAGGGCCAGGGCCGCCTCCTCTCTCCAACGCTGGCCAGTCTGTCCAAGCACCCTAGAAACCGCTTCTGCACGGAGGAGTGTCGTGCACCCTGGCCGAGCACGCGCAGGGCCCCAGGGGCTAAGGGAACGGGCGAGGAAACCCCACCCGGGGACCCTCTCCCTCCAGCCGTGAGGCATTGAGTAGTGGGGCTCAAAGAAGCGGCTATCCCCACTGCCCCAGCGTCCCCACCCCCCCGCCCCGCAACACCTCTTTCGTCTCTACCAACAAAAGGAAAGCCAAGACCTTCGATCACGCGGCCCCCACCCACTGCCAGGGCAGTGACTAGCTCAGGGCCTCTTCTGCCCTAGGAGCAGGCGGAGCATAAGGGTCCGTGTGGCCTGGAAAGGTGACCTCGGAAGGAAGGATGGACGTCTTGGGACGCCCTGGGCACTTCTGTGTATGCTGATCCCGGCCACCGCGGACGGGCAAGGGACTCCCCACCGCCGCCCACCTCAGCCTCTGGAAACACTTAGTGGTCCCCAGGGCGCAGCTTATTGGAACTAGCCCCAGGCGACCGAGTGCGCTGGCCCAAGCTGGCGCCGAAAGCGCGGCTCATGGCCCTGCCCGGCGCCCCTCGATCGGGAGCATCGGCGCCGGCGCGGCGGCTCAGGCCGAGTGGTGGAGAACCAGGCGATGCTCCAAGCGCGCGCAGCCTCCTACCTGAGGTCCAGGGCGTCCAGAGCAGAAACGCGGCAGCCGCCCAGACGGCTCGGGCGCACAGAGAGGCGCACGACGGCCGCGCCCAGCCCCGGGCCATGCTGTGGGCCATGGATACCCGGTAGCCCCGCTGCACGCTAGGCCTTCGCGCTTCGGGTCCGGGCGCCTCCGCCCCTGCCCGCCGCGCGTCCGCTCCTTCCTCCCCGCGCTTTGCAAGCTGGTCTTCGAGGACCACCCCGCCGTCCCTTTCTCCCGGGCCCGATGCGCTGCTCAGCTGCAGCCAGGGCTCGGGCTGGCTTCGGAGGCTCCGGGACGCGGGCTCCGGCGTCCCCCCGGCCGCCGGGACAAGCGCGGGGGGCGGACCTCGGGCGGGCGCGCAGGAGGCAGGGTCCCCGGCTCGCCCGCCCCGATGGGCAGAGAGGCCGGCGCCGGCGCCCTCTGCCGGAGCCACTAGGGGGCGGCGACCCGAGCACGCGGGAAGTCAGAGCCGGATCAGCCCCCCGAGTCCAGGGAGCTGCGCCCGCCCTCCAGCCCATGCCTCCGGACCCCGGGACACAAAGGTGGAGCCTCGGGCACATCCACCCGCAGAGTGCCCCAAACCGTTGCCACCCCTGTCGCGGGGCCGGAAACCTAGAGACCTAAGTCACTGATCAGAAATGCCAGGAGACACAACGCAGCCAGCCTCACTCACCTCCACAAAGGGAACTTAGTCACCTGGTCTCAGAAACCCTGGCTAGGCGCAGAAGGAAGAGGTGAGGCGAGGGCTTGGCAAAGATGTTCAAGAAAATAACTGGCCACGTCCCCACGGGCGCCCTGCCAAGCCCGTTGGGGACAATCAAGGCCCTCCTAATCGCGCACAAACTTCAAGTGGATCAATGTGCAGGCAGCCGGCGGAAGCGCGATGCTATCTGAAGCCACCTCAGCTTAGGGTTTACTGTTGAAAGCAAATTGTATCGCTTTACCCATTAAAGGCAGAATGCTATTTGTCTCTGCAGAGCCCCCGAACATGCAAAAGTAATTTGCTTCATTTATAAAAAGACATTTTGTACATAATTCAAATAGCATACTTTATTCTTGCATTTGCTTAGCACATTCAAAGGTCTGGATTTGGAAGGCCTCTTGTTTCCTGCTAAGGAATTTTCTTTGTTTTCCTCTCGGAGATAGGATTTGGAGTCCCCTGCCTCTCGGTTGTTTGTTTTGTGCGATTTAACTGATTACTGATCAGTGTTTTTTCTGGAGCACTAGTCCCTGTTAATTGGGGTGAGGGAGGGAGACCTTTCAGAGCTTGCTTCCCTGAAAGTGACCCCCACAGCCTCTGACACGCAGGAATAGAAGTCTAACTGTGGTCTGCTCACAGAGAGCCTGAACCAGGCCTGGTCCCTCCCTCTGCTGGGTTTGGAACATCTCCACAGTTCTCATCCCTGCAACCTGCCTCTGGGAGACCACCCCAGCACCCGTGCCACTAACCAGGGCATCCTGCAGGTGCTGAATCAAGGGTGTCATTAGGGTTTGCATCTTTTTCCCTTCCTTTTTGGGGCTCTTAAAGACCCTTTTAGAGTAAGGCAAAGTCTAAGGGTTGAAGCATTTAAATGCTCATGTGTGTGTGTGTGTGTGTGTGTGTGTGTGTGTGCAAGCCCTTGCCCCTGCATGAGGTGTGGAGGCTAGAGGTCAATGACCAGTGTCTTTATTGCTTGCCACCTCAATTTTAAAACAGGGCATCTCACCTGAACCTGTAACTTCTTGGTCAGTAGTAGCAAGTCTCTGAATGAGCATGTCCCTGCTACTTCCCTTCCACCCCACCTCCCAGTGCTGGAGTTACATATGCACACAAGGTTGCAGCTTTTACCTGGATGCTGAAGATCCCAATTCAGGTCCTCACAGTTGCTCAGCACTTTACCCATTGAGCCATCTGCACTGCCCAGACAGAGGCTACCATGCTAACCAGACAGGGCTGGGAAAACCAGACAAGGGCTGCAGAGAAGGGTCCTTTGAGGCCCACCTGGAAAAATCAGTCACTTCTAAAGGTTTGTCACCTTTGTCCCTCACAGAGGGACATCAGAACACTTTTGATGTAAGTTTGAAGCTTGGGCTCCAGACCCCTGCCTCCGTAGCTGTACCATTTGTTCTTGTAGGACCTTCAGGAAAAACCCTTACCGTGCATGCCCTTATCTTTCTGCTGTTTTCAAATAACTGCATCCCACAAACCTGATCCAAGAGGTTTTTTTTTTTTCGCTTGTTTTTGTTGTGTTTGGCTTTTTTGTGGTGCTAGGATTGTACCCACGGCCCTGCACATGCTAAGCAAATGCTCTACCACAAAATCATATCCCCAGGCATTGACCAGTTCAATAGCAACATATTGCCAACAGTTTCTAGGCTGAGGTCAGAAATGTGGGTGATGGAACATATAATTCCTTAAAGCTTTTTTAAAATCATTTTTTGCACAGTTTCTCTTTCCCCCCAGATTTCCCTATCAATAACTCCACCCTGCTTCCCTTACCTCTCACTCCCTCCTGTTGATTCACAACTGAAGGATAAACAAGTAAAACCGAAGAGGTTAAAGCACAAGCTTTCTCAACAGTTAGTGTGGCTTAGAGCCAAGGGCAAAGTGGAATTGTATTTTCCTTCCCACTGGTATTAGTTGCCAACCTCTGTGGAACAAATTACCCCCAAACCCAAGAGCGTCAGACAGTAGATATCTATCATTTCACATAATTTCTGTGGGTCAAGAATCCAGGGTGGGAGAAATAATTTGGTTTGTAAAGTAGTTATCATGCAAGCACAAGGACCTGAGTTTGATCTCCAGAACCCACATAAAATAAAGTCATGGCCTGGTAAGATGGGTAAGCACACTTGCCACCAAGCCTGACAACTTGAATTTTATCTGGAATCCCCACAGAAGAGGAAGAAAACCAACTCCTACAAGTTGTCCTCTGACCTCCATACACACCCACCATGACACTTGCACACATAAATATAACAAAAATAGTTTTTTAAAGCCAGGTATGGGGGACTGCAAGATGGCTCAGCCAACAGAGTACTTGTTACACAAACATGAGGACCTGATTTAATTACCAGAAAGCACATTAAAAAAGGCCAGGTGTGGTGGTATGCAGTTGTAATCCCAGCACTGAGGAGGCACAGACAGATGGACCCCCAGGGCTTGCTGGCCAGGCACCCTAGCCTACTCAGTGAGTTTCAGGCTGACAAGAGCCCCTGTCTCAAAAAACAAGATGGACAGCTCCTGAGGAATGACACCCAAAGTTGACCTCTACTACCCATATGTGCATCTGCACAAACACATATCCACATGCATGTACACACACACACACACACACACACACACACACACACACACACAAACGTTGGGGGGAGGGGAGGACGGGAAACAGGAATTTAGGACAGACTTAGGTAGGTGGCAGTAGCTCTGGTTCTGCCCAGAGATTAAAGACAGAAGTAAACCAGAACCACCGTCACCTGGTGGCTTGTTGAGTGTGATGATTCTCAAGCAGTAATATAGATGACACAGGCAGAGCAAATAAGTTCTGGGCATAAGCAGGGACCCTCAGGGTCTAATCATGTGGACCTCTCTATAGGGTGTCCTTATAGCGTGACAGTTGTTTTCCCCAAAAGAGAACTAGATAGAAGCCACAATGTCTCTTAGGACCTGGCCTTGGAAGCATACAGCATTATTTCTCCAGTGTTGTATTGGTTACCCAGGACCCCCCTTCATCATAGGAGAGACCCACGTGAGTCTGAAGAAAGGAATCCTTGGAGCTGCCTGGCACTACCCCTATACAGGAGACAGCTGTCATGATGCTTCAAATGCCAGGCAGCAGGGAAAGTGAGCACACTCTGCACTAGCAAGGGGAGGAGGAGGAGGCCAGGCATGCTGTCAACAGCAGCAAGCATACTTGTAGGGACATACATTCCCAGGGGAGTGAAGAGCCAGAGTGAAGGCTTCTGGGCCAGAACTTGACCAGAGGTGTTCTGTGATATCTGGGAAACAATCTGTAAACCAGGGTGGGGATGATGTGTGGGTTAATTTGTATTTTCCTAATAAACAGTAATGTTCTGTACCTTAACTTGTACTATAGTAATATATTTCCTATGTTCATTGACTGTCTGTAAACTTCTTTGGGGAATATCTCTGCAAATCTGTTGCTTTTGTTTTTTAAGTAGGGAAGCAGAACTTTAACCCAGGGTCTCCTACATGCTAGGCAAACAATTTGAGCTACATCCCCAGCCCTTGTTTATTTGAGATAGGGTTTTGCTCTGTACTTCAGGCTGGCCTGGGTTTTTGTTGTTTGTTATTGTTGTTGTTGTTTAGAGACTGGGTCTAATGTATCCTAGGCTAGCCTCAAACTTGTTATGCCGCCAAGAATGACCTTGAAATTATTTCTGCCTTTGCCTCCTGAGTATTGGGGTTGCAGGCATGTGCTACCACATACACATTATGGAGTGCTAGAGATTAAACTTCAGGCAAGCTACACAAGGATACTACCAACTAAGCTTACAACCCCAGACCTCTGGTTTTCTTTTTCTTTTCTTTTTTTAAAATTTTATTTATTTATTTTTTATTTATTTATTTATTTATTTTTTTAATACGGGGTCTTACCATGCAGCACTGGTTGACCTGGAACTCACTAGGTTGGCCAGGTTGACCTGGCACTCACAGAGGTCTGCCTGCCTCTGCCTCCCAAGTGCTGGGGTTAAAGGCGAGTGCCAACATACCTAGCTACAAAGAACTCTTTAAAACTGAAAGCCAAGAATACATGCAACCCAATTAAAAATGAAACCCAGGGTTGAGCAAGTTGGCACACCTTTGATCCTGTTATTCAGGAGGCAGAGGCAGATGCAGCTCTGTGAGTGCCAGTCCACCCTGACCTACGTAGGAAAGTGAGTTCCAGGCCAGCCAATGCTACATGGTGAAGCTCTGTCTAAAAAGAAAATAAAAAACCATTATTTGTAATAACAACTCACTTGAGATACAGAAGTGGTTTTTTCCCATCCCTGACCTTTCTTTTTTTTTTTTTATTTTATGTTTTTTGATGCTTTTCCGTAATCAGGAGAGCAGTTCATGGTTGAAATCTGATTTGTCCATTCTTTTTTATTTTATGAGTAGTGCTTTTGGAGTCTCAGGGAATGCTAAGGCAGAGCCCCAAAAAACAATAATCAGTAAAACTCTGGAAGATTTGGACACACCAAACTTAAGTCCACTAATGTGGAAAATAAATGGCTGAAATTTGGGGCCTCTGGGAAAACCAACACAAACTAATGTGCTGGAGTTTCCACTTAGTCATTGCTTTTCAGTTAGGAAACTCTTCCCATGCTGCCCTGGCAGTGAGTGAGCTCTGTCTACAAAAGCTGAGCTCAAAGATCAACAGCCAAACTTGTCCAAAAAGCTGTTGCCTATCAGTTCTCTGTTCTCCCCACCAGTCATGCTAACAGTTTAGCACCCAAGGGAAGGTTTTGTTCTCTCATTTGGCCTTTGTGGAGTGCTTAGACCACCCCTCCTCAGAACACGTTTCCCCTCAGCTTTTATGAGATGGAACACTGCTGGTTTGCTTCCATGTTGTTAGCCAGGCTTCGTGTTCTTTGCAGTTCAGCCTCTTCCACGTGACCGCCGCGCTGGCTTATCCTCAGCTCTATAGCCTTCTACAGATCTCTTCCAAACTCATGGCTTCAGGGGCCACCTCAGTGGCTGCCTTCTCCTAAATCTGTATCTCCAACTGGACAGTTCCTCTGACCTCCTGTTGTGTGACAGTATTCCTGGAGCTATGTTAACAAACATCTACTCGTTCCAGATAGAGAACTAAGGACAGACCAAAGTAATGATACCTACAAAGTCCAACTTGGTGACCGAATGAGTTTTATTAGGGTTACTTACAGGAGCAGAAACAACTAAAAGACAGCTGTATCACCAAGGTCCCACCAGCATGGGGAACAGCTCAAATAAGCCAGAACCCTGGAACTCACCACATGATTCACAGGCAACTGGGCAGATCAGAGACTGTCTCTCAGCAGTCCTTATAGAAATAGTTTTCTATAAACTTGAGGAGGAGGGGTCCAGTGTATCTGTTCAGTTTCAGGGACTTCCTGAGGCTTCTGAGTTGTTACTTCCAGAGTTTTAATGGACTTCCTTTTAGTACTTCCTGAGTGGTGTTTGTTTGATTTTGCTTGGTTTGGTTTGGTTTTGAGACATGGGTTCACTATGTATTCCAGGCTGGCTTGGAAGTCATTATATAAACCTCCTGAGTGCTGGGATTAAAGGTGTGTGCCACCAGGCCCAGTCTATTTCCTGTATCTTGGTGTGCGTCCCTACAGGATGGAATGTATCGACTCAAAGAAAATTGCTATATAGCACCCATGCCTACAGTTTCTACTTTTTTTTTAACATTTAGTGTGTGTGTGTGTGTGTGTGTGTGTGTGTGTGTGTATGTGTGCAAAAGTGCATGTGTGAAAGTCAAAGGGCAACTTTTCAAAGTCAGCTCTCTCTTTCCACCATGTAGGACCCAGGGATTGAAAGGTCTTCAGCTTGGCAGCAAGCATCTTTAACCACTGAGCCATCTCGCAAGCCCCAGGCCTACATTTTGAACTCTGTCTTTGGCATTTCCAGGTGGCTATCCCCAAAACACCTCAAATTCATAAATTCATTTTACATTTCCCGCCCTGAGGCTTTTTCCTCAATTCATTCTGTGCCCTCTTCCCTATAGTTCCACATGACAGAAATTCTAGTCCTGTCCTTGACCTCTCCTCAGCCTACATCCAACCCATCATCACCTCCTCGAGGTTCTACCACCTAAGGTTTCTGCTGTGGTCCTCTGTCACTTTTACCATTGCCTTAGATCAAGAGTATCTCATCTTTTATCTGGATGAGATGGACTGGGGAGATGGCTCAGAAGGTAAAGTGACGCACAAGCATGAAGACCTGAGTGCAGATCCAGCTCGAACATACAAAGCTGGGCATGCTGGCATGTATTGTAGTCCTAGGGTTAAGAGGATCCCTCGAGCTCACTGGCTAGTCTTGTCAAATGGCTGAGGTCCAGGTTCAGTGAGGGACCCTGTCTCAAAACAAAACATAAAGTGAACAGCAATCAAGGAAGACGTCCAACAGCGATCTCTGGCCTCATGTCACATGCATGCACACATATACATGTGCACACACATGCACATACACACGTGTACATGCATACAACACCCCCCCAAAAAAAAGACTCTCAGAACTAGAGCTCCACCTCTTTTGACAAGCTCCAATCTTCTCTCCATACATGTTTGAGAAGATCTTTTCAAGCCCAAGTCTCACTAAAGCAGCATCCGATGGTTCCCCAAGGCTCCAATATCTGAAATCTACAATTCATTATCCTAGGGACCTGAAGCCTATCTGCCCTTCCAGCCTCACTCTAGGCAGTGGCCCTTCTTCACCGTGAGGTACTGGTGCAGTTTCACCTGTGAATCACCTGTGATTCAAAGATGCCAAGTAAACAATTCATAAGTTTTAAATTGCATGTTGCTCTGAGCAGCGTGATGAACTCTGTTGTGATCACACTCTATCCATGAAGGAAATCACTTCTTTGTACTGTGTATCCATGCTGTCAATTAATGCTAAGTGAGAGGTACAGAGGAACAACACGTAGCAATGTTTGAATCAAGAGTCCTTTACTAATAGCTGGTGGTCAAGAGGGGTTATTGCCAGAAAGAACTCTCCAGCACACACAGGGAGAGGCAGAGCAGGGTTCATAAAGCTTAAAGCTACAATTACACAATGCCAGGGCAAAGCCAATAACAGCAGCTACATCAGATCACCAGACCTGGTTACATCAGACCAGGTAGAGGTCAGTTAACAAGGTTTTCAGCTAACAAAGAGTTTCCAAGTTTTGGTTATAAAAAACAAGTTTCTCAGAATTGCAAAAACAATGGGCTTCCTGGAAATGCTGGTGTAGCTTAGAGAGGGGAGCCTGCCTAGCTGGTTGGAAGTTTCCAGGTATTGTAGAAACTTGGTGCCCCCTGAAACTGCATAGGTGCTGCCTTCATGGGGATGGTTCTACCTGGCTAGCTGTAGTTAGAACAAGGGGCAGAAACACAGGATGAGCAAAAGTTAGCTAGAATAAAATGGAGTCAGTTTTGCCATTTCAGTCTATACCACATGAGCTTCAGAGTGTGGTGTTTATATCGCATACCCTTTATTTTATCAAATAACAGCACAAAGAAGCCAAGAGCAGTGATGCTGATGATTTTATTCTAGTACATTGTTACAGTTGGTGTGTATTATTAGTTATTGTTGCTAACCTCTTACTGTATCTGGTTTATCAAGTTTATCATGTATATAGAGGAAAAAACATAGTATATATGGACCTTCCTACTACCTCCAGCTACAAAGAACTCTTTAAACTGAAAAAAAAAAAAAAAGACATTCAACCCAATTAAAAATTAAACCCAGGGCTAGCCATGGTGGCACATGCCTTTAACCCCAGTACTCAGGTGGCCGAGGCAGGTGGATCTCTATGAGTTCAAGTCCAGCTTGGTCTATATAGCAAATTTCAGGCTAGCCAGGACTATATCGTGAGACCCAGCCTCAAAATAAAATTAAACCCAGGAGGCTGGGGATGTAGCTCAGTTGATAGAGTGCTTACCTGGATGCACAAAGTCCTTTAATCCCAGTACTTGGGAGGCAAAAGCAGGTGGATCTCTGTGAGTTCAAGTCCAGCCTGCTCTACATAGTGAGTTCCAGGACAGCTGGGGCTACAGGGAGATCCTGTCTCAAAAAAAAAAAAGACCAAAAAAACCCAAAAACAAATACAATTAATTCTTTCATTTACCACTCTGATGCCTTTCTCTACAATTCAGCAAATTTGTAGACTAATATCAGAAGCTTCTCTATTTCCAACCATGATGGCTAATCCTGGTTGTCAGCTGGACACACTAGGAATTGTCTCAATCAGACTGGCCTGTGGGCATGTCTGTGGCACATTTTCTTGATTGTTAATTGATGTAGGAGGGCCCAGCCCATTGTGGGCAGAGCCACACTTAGGCAGGTGGGCCTGGACTGTATAAGAAAGGCAGGCAGCTGAATGTGAGTCTGGAAGCAAGCCAGTGAGCTGTGTCCTTCCATGATCTCTACTTCAGTTCCTGCTTCCAGTTTCCCTCCTTGAGGTCCTGCCTTGGCTTCCTTTGCTAATGAACACCAGCCTCTGGGCCAGATAAACACTTTCCTTCTCAAGTTGCTTTCAGTCATGGTGTTTATCACAGCTGCAGAAAGCACTTATCACTGGGTGTGGTGGCCCACATCTTTAATCCCAGCAGAGGCAGGCAGATCTCTGTGAGTTCAAGGCCAGCCTGGTATACATAGCAAGTTCCAGGCCAGCTGGATTACAGGGAGAACCTCTCTCCAAAATACAGAAAAAAGAAAAGAAAAAGCATAATCTACTTGCCTTCATGAATCTACTGACAAGCCTGTCCTGAAGTCACAATCCACCAATAATAAATATACATTTATAAAAATAAATATACATTTAACTTTATAAATATAAATATACATATAAAAATAAATATACATTTATTTCTATGTACAACTATTTAAGTTATTTAGGCTTTTGTCTTCACAAATTAAGATTCAAGAATAATGAAACAAGGACCCCAGTTTTCACCAAGAGCTACAAATGTTAGTTCACAAAACATGAGTGTCACAGTTGAAGAAAATATCTGAAATTCTAATCTTGTTTGTCAGGAAGTATGGGTCATAGGAGGAGGCTGACAGGGCAAAGTGTTTCTGTCATTTTGGCAAAGGGTCCCACCTGGCAAAGGGTGACCTCAGGGTGGCCCACTGCTAGTCCAAGTTACAGTCTTTCCTTGAGGGTTGAGAGGGTTTCCCCTCCCTCGAAACTAAATACCTACTCTCTGTAAACATCAGTAGTCTGACTCCATAAAACCAATTGGGAGTGCCACAATTTTGTTTTGTTTGACACTACGTGGAGCTAGCTTTGGCCCCTGTAAGTTTAAAGACCCAGTGCCATAGGACAGCTCCCATTTCAGATGCCAGCCACATGTAGTCTTTCCTTCTTGCTACAAATTCAGGGGTTCCTAGAACCCTCTTATAAGGTTTGAGAACTTGATAGAATAGCTCATTAAACTCCTGAACACTCTCAAACTTCCTCTTACTAGGTTATCGTAAAGGCTACAATGCAGGAACAGCAGAGTGGAAGAGATGCATAAGGTGTGGTATTGGTTCAGGGGGGTGAGGGGCACGGAGCCTCTACAGCCTCTCTGGGCACATTCTGACCAGCACCTGAATGCTCACCCGCCTGGAAGATCTCTGAACCCTGTAAGTTGGAAGTTCACATGGAAGTTTACATCTGTAGCCATGGTTGAGTGTGTCACTGGTCACTGGTGATCAATACAGCCTTCATCCCTGTGATGTTAATTTCAGTTGTCGACGACGGAATCTGGAACCAACCAACAGAGAAGCCATTGGGCACACTACTGAGGGATTTTCTTGATCAGTTTAATTGAAGTGGGAGACCCACTTGAATGTGAGCGGTACCTCCTGGTGGCAGCCCAGATTTACAAAAAGTCTGAGGCAGAAAAGACAGACTTTTTTGCCTGCTCGTCGTCACATTGTGCCCGCCAGTTCATCTGCCATGTGGCATCTGCTGCTACTGCAGTTTCCATTGCTACCATTTTTAACTGACATCGGGTTCCTGCTTCTTTGGCCTCCCAGTGTAAAATGAAGACCAGTAGGTCTCCAGGGACCCTCCAGGCCTTCAGCACCAGCTTGGTGCTACTGAGACATCTGGCCTCACGCACTGAGCAGTTACTAGTTTCTTAGTGTCCCGGTGTGAAGGCAGCCACTGTTGGACTACCCAGACCACATTGAGTAAGTCAATCTAACAAATCCCCTTTAAATATATCTTCTATCAGTTCTGCTCCTCTACAGCACCCTGACTAACACAAGCCTTTCTTCTCCCCCAGGAGGTAGAGGAGGTCTGAAAATGCCAAGCCTCTGATCTGGCCACTCTGACCAGGCCCTACCTGAAGCCATCTCATTAGGGTAACCCAGGTGAGGGCTGAAGAGCTTGTTACGATGGATGAGTGCACACTGGGTCACCAGGAGATTCCAAGGGTTTGGGAAGCTCTGTGCTAGAACTGGAGACCAAATCTTTATTTCCCATTATTCATATGTATAACCAGAATGCTTTTCCTGATGAAACATTGAAAAGCAATAGTTTATTCTTTTCTGCAAAAAGTAAAAAAACAAAAAAACAAAAATTAAGATATGTTCCTATATCACCATGGTTACTTATCACATTAAAATACTAATGTCATGAAGATTTTTGTTCAATCTCATTTCACGCCTATAATATAATCGAAAATCCCCTTTAAAAATGGGACTGGAGGTGCTAGAGAAATGGCTCAATGGTTAAGAGCACTGGCTGCTCTTGCAGCGGACCCAGGTTCGATTTCCAGCACCCACATGGTGGTTAACAACCATCCATAACTCTAGTTCCAGGGGAATCTGACACCTCTTCTGACCTTCAAGAGTATTGTGCAACATGGGTGCACTTCCATACATGCAGGCAATACAGTCATATACAGAAAATAAAAATAATAAATAAAATATTTTTTTAAAGTAGGGCTGGGGATGTAATTCAGATGGTAGCATGCTTGTTTAGCATGCAGGAATCCCTGGTTTTGATCTACAGCACCACATAAAACTAAGCATGGTGGTGCATGCCTGTAATCCCAACTCGCAGCAGATAGAGGCAGGGGGATCAGGAGTTGAAGGTTATCTTCAGCTACATAGCAAGTTTGAACCTAGCTGGGCTACATAAGACCCTGTCTCAAAAAAAAAAATTTTTTTTTTACTCTTAAAAGCAAACACAGACTCTATCCCCATGTGGAGCAACACTACCGTTTGAATCTGGAAAGCCTTCAGCAGTTCCTGTGCTAACAGTTTGGTCTATACAGTGGTGCTATTGGGAAGGAGGCTGGGAAGGAGCTGGAATCTTTGTAAGGTAGGGCCTTGTGGGAAGTTGTTGCCGTGAAACGTCCTCCATAGGCTCATGTGTTTGGATGCATGGTCTCTAGGTCATGCTGCTGTTTGAGGAGGTTGTGGAACCTTTGGGAAGTTGGGCATAGATGGAGGAAGTGGCTCTTTGGGGCACGGACCTTGAGGTTTACAGCCTACGCCTCCTCTGTTTCTGCTTTCTGATCCACCTGCACGTGAGCAAGCTCTCACTTCTGCGGGTGTGAGCCTCTCCAGGTTTGGTTTGAGCCAAGAACCCAAACGAATCTTTCCTCTTTTGTTCCTTTCAGATCCTTCATTACGGTGACAAGAAAAGGAAATATTGCAGAGGTCCTTAGCTCGTTGGTGGTGTGTCCCCACTGGGGTGGTGGAAACTTGACCTCTTCTTTCTCTTAGCTCCCCTCTCTCACTATGATGCACTGGTTCGTCACAGGCCCTAAAGCTATGCGACAAACTTAGTTAGCATAGACTAGAACCTCTAAAACTATGAACTAAAGGAAACCTTTCCTCCTTCAAGTTGATTATCTCAGGTGTTTGTTAATAATGCAAAGCTGACTAGCAGTCAGTGGTCACCAGTTTAATAGGACAGTCCTTAAATGTACAGTCAAAATACACAGAAACATGCAGCTTCACTAGTTAGACCTGCTGGAGCCTGAGACCTCCAGTGTGCTGCCTACGCTCACTCTAATGTGTCTGACAGATGTTGCAGGTTTCACTGGAGTTCCTCCGAAAATGCTGAAGTCCAAACACCAGCACCTGTGGATGACTCTATTTGTAAACCAAGTTGTTGTGGTAGAATCACATTACAATGAAGTCATTAAGGTAGGGTCTAATCCAGTCTGGCTGGTGTCTTCAGAAAATAAGGAAACTGGACTAGAAACAGACACCACGAAAAATTTGGAGTCATATTGTCATAAGCCAAGCAGATACCAGTAACTAAAGTAACACCTTACAAGATCCTTCCTCAGGGCCTTCAGGAGACACAGCCCTGCTGATGTTGACTGTCTGTAGACATAGATGAACTTACTCCTTGCAGTCAGCCTTAACCACTCTCACACTGCATCCATCCCTGAGAGGTTTCATCAGAGGGAGATTCAGATCACCCAGAAAAAACTGGATCTGCAAACTTCAGGTAAGTGGAGTGTCAGCTTGCAGCTTTGTGGAGGGGTTAGGAATCTTCACACTTAGCAAACCCTGACTTGCTGTGTGGGGAGTGATTGGTGCATCTGGGGGCTCTGTGTCCATCCCATATGCAAATGAGGTCAATCCTGTGATGTGGTGGGACTTAGGCATTCCTCAAGTATGAGATGAAGGGTGTTACGTCCAGATGAAGATGTGGGTTATGATTCTTGCCACAGTGCAGAAGTTCTGTGTGGAGTAGGATGACTACACGACACCTTGTCTCTCATCACCTCATAAAGTTACATACAGTCTTTATCTTTTTGGAAACTTTTGTGGGGGATTCATAGGTCACAACCATGTTTGCAGAGGTGAGGGTTGTTGTAGACCTGAAAATAGCCTTGTCAGGGCAAGCATAGAAATACCTTGCAGGTGATGGCTTCAGGGAGTTGCATACCAATGGTGATACCAGCTGGAAGCCTTTGGAAGGCAGAGATGTTAAATAACCCAGCAGGGAAATAAGGAAGAGGTGCAGGGAAAGTCCAACAGACAAGCCCATCTCTCCTCCAACAGGCAGTTAATAGAAAAATCAAGCAGATGGCCAGGATTTGTGCGCACACACACACACACACACACACACACACACACACACAGAGTGATAGAAGTATGGAATAATAGATATGTAAGTCAGTAACAGCTGTTTACAGTTCTTACTATTACCTACTGTAACACAAGAGTATTGCTGACCTTTCCTGGCATACAGCTGGTCTATTTCAGCAACGTCACCTTGAGAATGTGAGACATGTCTTACGTCACAATGTGTGATGGCCACAATTAGCTGAGCAATAGAATTTTCCAGTCCCTTTGTAATTATGTGGGACTACTGTCATAGATGCTGTCTTACTGTGGCATGTAATTTTACAGTCCTAACAAGGCATTTGCATAAACTGTTTGGGAGACTACCTGTTGATATCCATCAAATATTTGGATAGACATTCAAATTCCACATAGACATTCAAATTACAATTCCCTTGAGAAACTTTCTGGCAGAAATATTTGCAGCTACTCACAAGATAAAACAAAGAAAAATTAGTCACAAAGAACAACCCATGAGGCCGGAGAGATGGCTCAGAGGTTAAGAGCAGTTCCCACTTTTCCAGAGGACCTAAGCTTGGATCCCAGTGTCCATGTCAGCTGACTCATAATCACCTGAAACTCCAGTGCTAGGGAATCCAACATCCTCTTCTGGCCTCCATGGGCACCTGCACTCATGTGCACATGCCTTCACACACACACACACACACACACACACACACACACACACACACACCACGTACATATGTACACACACATAATTAAAAATAAGATATCTTAAACAGAAACAAGGTTAAAACAAAGTTGTATATTGAACATGATCACAGGCACTTAGGAGCCTAACTCTGTACTTTCCCAAAGGACAACATTGCTCTGCATTTGCTAGCTCACTTTCTAAAGCATAACTACCTTTAACAATAACTGACTCCATGCAAATGTGAATCCACACCCCATTTTCAAAACATGTCACCTCATGCAACGCTTTGTTTCCTAATTTGATAGTTAAACAGATGCATCATGGAGACATTTTCCTGTCAACATATGTATCCTTTGAGCTAACACTAGACAATCTATGACTTGAGTTAGATCCAGCCAGCTCCCCATTTTTTCAAGCAACATTTTATTGAATACAGTTACCCTCATTCATCTAAGTATTGTTTCCAGCTGCTTCTACAGCACAACAGCAGAGTTCAGTAACTGCAACTGAGATCATGAGCACGCAGCCACCCCTGCACACACACAAGCCTGTAATATTTATTGCCATGCTGCACTTCTTCAGGGAGCCTTTTAACCAAGGTTACCAGCAAATGCCTAAGAGACACAAAAGAAAAGGAAGAAAAGGGGAGAGAGGGAGAAATAGACCATGGAAAGGACTGGCTGGTTGTGTGCCCACTGAGGTGGGAAGATAGACTGTCACCTAGCTCAACCTCATCATGTTGGAAGCCTCACACTTTTGCTGTTATGTGAACCAGCTCTCACATGGAACCAGGTCTGCTAACACCTCAGCCTAGACAGTGGCATTCTTGTGTGTGCATCTATCTACAAACGTACAGGCGTGAGCTGGACGCACTGCAGTCAGTGCTAAATCACATAGCGATGGCAGTCGTGAGATGGTAAAGGAACTGGAAAATTCTTATTCCTGATCGAGAGGGTGTATGTAGTTCAGTGGTGGTGTTTACCTAGCATGCATGAGGCCCTAAGTTCCAGCAAGGAAAAAGAGAGAAAGGAGAGAGAGGGAGGAACAAGGGGGAGAGGGAGGGAGAAAGAAAGGGAGGAAGGAAGTGGGAGAGAGGGAGGAAGGAAGAGAAAAAGAAAAGAATAGAAAGAAATCAAGATCCTATTGCCTGGTAATGTAGCGATCTGTGGTTTCGATCATGTGTAACTGGTTAATTATCTCCCCTTCTAGTCCAAACAGGAAAGATTTGTTTTCCAAGGTGATAATTTCTAAAAGGTGGACTTTTAGACAGCCCCACCTAGTGGGAAGCCTGTTGTCATTGAAAGGAAAGGAAGGTGAGACTCCAGTCAGAAACTCTTAATCTCTCTCTCTCTCTCTCTCTCCCCCCCTTCCTGGCTGCACACGTAACTGATTGTCAACATCCATTCCTACCTCTCCTCCACCCCCTCATCAGAGGCCCAGTCAGTGTGTCCCCCTGATCCTGAACTTTGAAATTCCAAAACCATGAGCTAAGGTGAAACTCTCTTTACCTGCCATGCCTTTACTGCAACAACACAAAGCTGATTAATACAAAATCATGATGTCCCGGCACAATGGTACCCATGGGGATAATACTGTAAACAAACCTACTCCACCTCTGGTCTTATAAAAGTTATAAAATAAGGCAACATGCAGTTATGCAAAAGACTGAGTAGTGATTACACTGAGGCTGGAGAGATGACTCAGTTAACAGTACTGGCTGCTCTTGTAGAGGACTTGGGTTGGGTTTCCAGAATCAACATGGCAGCTAACAGCCATCCTGAACTCCAGTTCCAGGGATCTGATACCCTCTTCTGGCTTCCACTGGCATTGCATGACATGGGTGCACTTACATACTGCAGGCAAAACACTCACACACATAAAAAATAAAAATAAACAAAAAATAAATCTTAAAAACTTTAGAAAAGAATTGATTACATTACTATTTTAGGTGCTGAAAATATTGTGCTTTTTTGGTTTGTGGGGTTTTTAGGTTTTGTTTCGGTTTTTGGTTTTTTGAGACAGGGTCTCCCTGTAGGCCCAGCTGGCCTGGAACTCACTATGTAGACCAGGCAGGCCTTGATCTCACAGAGACCCTCCTGCTTCTGCCTCCTGAGTACTGGGATTAAAGGTGTCCACCACCATGCCCAGCAATACTGTGCTTTTTTATCATTGTTTTAGAATGTATTCCTACTTATTAAAAAAATCTTACCGTAAAGCAGTGTGCCATATTATATTGACAGTAGCTACCTATATTTTGTTTTTATGGCATCTCCTGATGGCATCAACAGGCAAAACTAAGGGAGGATTAGTTTAAGGTCACCCTTAGCTACATAGGCAAGCCTGGGCTACAACGAGACTCTATCTCAAAATAAATAGTATTTGTTTGTTTGTTTGTTTGTTTTTTAGAATTCATCAATGAAGCCATTGGAATCTGCTATTTTCTTTAGGAGGAAAATGTTAACTATAAGTGTAATTCTTCAACAGATATAGTGTTTTGTCTTTTCTGGAATGAGCTTGGTGGTTAATACCTCCCTAGGAGTTGACCAGTACATCTAAGTGTCATGAAGCTCTTTCACGACACTTTAATTTCTGTATAACCTGTGCTGACATCACCTCTGGTACTTGTCATTTGTATCTTGTCTTGCTGTACTACAGAATGTCAGTTTTATTGGTCTTCTTAAGATCTGGATTTTATTTTACTTTATTTTACTTTTTCTGTTTCATTGAATTCCTCTCTGATCTTTACTACTTCTCTCCTGGTTATCCTGGGTTTAATTTGCTATTTCTCTTAAAATTTTTATTTGCATGTGTGTGTGTCTGTGTGTTTGTCTGTATGTGTATGTCTGTGTATGTCTGTCTGTGTCTGTGAGTACCGCCACATGTGTACCGGCGCAGTCTGTGAGTACTGCCACGTGTGCAGGTGCCCTCACAGGCCAGGAAAGGTGGCGCCGGATACACAGGTGGTTCTGAACCACCTAACATGGGTGCCGAGAGCTGAACTTGGGTCCTCTGGAAGTGCTCCCAGCTGCCGAGCCATATCTCCAGGCCCCCTCCCCCCTTTTCAGTGACTGAAGCTGAGGTCACCGACTTCTCTGCTACTGATTTTCCTGTGCACTCCTCCAGCATCAGCCCCACACATTCCCATATGTGGTTTTCTCGTTTGCATTCAATTCAAAATACTTTCTAGTTTGTCTCATTGCTTAGATTCCTTAGTTCCCACAGCTTTATGGAGAGATGTTACTATAATCTTTTTCCTGTGGAAAAGGAAATGATGTGGGACTGATGAGACAGCTCAGGACCCACGAGGAGGCTCAGC
Organism: Nannospalax galili; assembly: GCF_000622305.1. Classification (NCBI taxonomy): domain Eukaryota; kingdom Metazoa; phylum Chordata; class Mammalia; order Rodentia; family Spalacidae; genus Nannospalax; species Nannospalax galili. The sequence continues at coordinate 2,946,620 of NW_008350126.1, read as the reverse complement.
AGGTAAGGGTGCTTACTGTCAAGCCTGGTGACCTGAGTTCATTGCCAGGACCCATATGGTAGAAGGGTATACCCAAGTTGTCCTCTGACCTCCACACATATACTGTGGCATGAGTGTGCACATGAACACATATAAAACAAACTCAGCGGTTAAAGTGCTTACCACACAAGTATGAGGGCAAGAGTTTAGATCCTTAGAACTCATGAAAATCACAGGTGGGCATGGTGGCCTGCCTATAATTCCAGCCTCAGGAGAGGAAGATGGGTCTCCCCCAGAGCAAATGGATAGCAAGACTAACTGTATCAATGAGCTGGGGATTTGATTGAGACACCCTGCTTCAATGGAAAAGAGGCAGAGGAAGCTGGGTATGGTGGCACATGCCTTTAGTCCCAGCACTTGGGAGGCAGAGGCAGGCAGATCTCTGAGTTCAAGGCCAGCCTGGTCTACAAAGTGAGTTCCAGGCCAGCTGGGGCTATAGGGAGACACTGTTTCAAAATGACGAGAAAAAAAAATATATAGAGAGGATGATTCCTGACGTAACCGCAGGCATCTACATGCATATGCACACACCACATAAAACCTATATGCAAGCTGGGCATGGTGGTGCATGCCTGTGGTCCCAGCACTTGGGAGATTGAGGCAGGCAGATCTCTGTGAGTTCAAGGCCAGCCTGGTCTACATAGTGTGTTCCAGGACAGCTGGAGCTACAGGGAGACCCTGTTTCAAAAAAGACAAAAACAAAACAAAACCCTGTATGCACACACACACACACACACACACACACACACACACACACACCATGCACACCAAAAAAAAAAACAAGAAAAGAAAAAAATTAAAGAAAGTAAAAATCCATAATATAACTCACATCTCTGTGAGTCATAGTTAATAATAAGTGCACTTACATACAGTGCACTTACGGTCTGCCAGGTACCATTCCATGTGCTCTACAGGTATTTATTAACATCTCTTTCTTGTAAAGCAGTAAATTTATAGCAAGGCACTGAGAATTACTATATATAGAAATTCAGAAAGTGTTTAACTTGAGAGTAATATCCATCCTGAGGATGGTGCACAGTTTGCTATGTTATTGCTGCATTGGTTAAGTCAGGATTTACCAAGAAGGATTTAGTTTTCATCCCATGTGACTACCAATATTTCTTTCTCTCCTTAAAAAGAAAAACACTTTTTGTTTTATTCTTTCAACAAGTTATCAATCTTAGTTTTCAACTAGCTCACATAAATTTTAGTTGTTACTGTTCATATCTTTTTTATGACATGGCATCAGATTCCCAAATAAATACTGACAGGAGCTAGGCTGGAATTCATGGCACAATGTGTCGTTTGTATAATCTACACCCCCTGAGAGATACATAAATCATACATTCCTATGTAGCAGGGCAGGAGTTCCCATGTGCTCCAGCAAGAGAATGCCACATGCATCTGTGGAGTGTCAGAGCCCTGCTTCAGCAGGAAAAGCCCACTTGACATGGTCATTTCATGGCTAGGGATATAGACTTTAAAGGAATGTTGGAATTCACATTGCTCCAAAAGGGCAGGTCCTTCCAGGGAGTGAACCAGTCCACAAATGCCACCAAGGAAGCAACCAGCTCTCTGGGTGGGTTTGATGTCTGATGGCAGAGCAGGGGAACAAGCGAGATCTGAGTGATGAGAGGAAGTTGGATTCTGAATAAACACTCAACTAAAATAAGTACACTTCGGTTCGCTAAACTAAAGTGAAATGCTAAAGTGAACGCTAAAGGGAAAATAGACCAGGAAGTGAGGATGAGTCTGGAGTGGTCAGGAAAGCATCCATTGAGGAGAAAACATTTTGCAGGACTCGTAGAAGGTAGAGCAGCCTATATGAACCTGTCAGAGGCAGTACTCTGGACAGAAAGGGACAAAGTCCATCCTTGTGGGAAGACCAAGAAACCTTTGAAGAAAGGACTGGGGGTGTCACAGGGCACAGACTACATAAAATCAGAAGACCAGATGGTGTGGGTCATCTGCCAGTCAAAGGGAGGGTGTTTGCCCTTTCTATAGATGAGACAGTTGTAACAAAAGCTAATGAGAAGGAAGAGATGTGTGCAGGTTAGTTTTAATTGTCAGCTTGCCACAAACTAGAATAACCTGGAAAGGAAGTCTTAATGAGGAGTTATTTAGATCAGGTTGGCCTGTGGGCATGTCTGTGAGGGATTGTCTTGATTGTTCATTGAGATGGGAAGACCATCATTTTGTGGACTGGGCCCTGAACTGTACAAGAGTGAAGAAAGCTAGTTGAAAGCAAGCGAACAAGGATCCACATAATATGTCTTTGCCTTTAACTGTGGATGTGATGTGCTAGTGTGTGACTAGCTGCTTGAATTCCTGCCTTGACTTCCCTGAAATAGACTGTAATCTGGAATCGTGAATTAAAATAAACCCCTTCCCTCCCCTAAGTGACTTTTTGTTATGATATTTTTATCACAGACACAGAAACTAAATTAGAGCAGGATGTCAGTTGGATTTTAACTGTCTTCCCAGCTGCCAGGGCTGAAGTTAGGTTTGGCACAGGAAGTGGAGGGAGCAGGTGTAATGCTGCTGTGGATCTTTGTCAGGGAGCAGATGGAGGCTTGGTCAGGTCACAAGCCATAGAGGGACTTCAAGGCAAGGACTTCAACCTTAGCTAGGTTCAGTCCTCAGTACCACCTAAAGCTGTTATTAAGTAAGAATGCATCATTGATCTTGACTTTAGAAATAAAGTCACTGAAGACCTCAACAAGAGCACTTTTGTGGAGAGGTAGAAATGGGATCTTGGTCAATATGGGGTCATGGTCAGTGGACATTTCCAGAGTCATCTTTCTATGAATTGTGGAAATTGACCAAAGGCTTATAGCAATGCAGGAAGCAGTCATGCAAGAAAACAGCTGTGTATCAGCAGGAACATCAGCCTGACAGTACTTCAACCTGCTCTGGTCCCAACCCAGCACCCCAGAAGTCTTGAGAACCAGCAGCCTGGCAGCCAGCAGAAAGACCATCGCCCCTGGGGCTTCCTGCTAGTGCCATCCCAGAGAATTGGAGTGATTTGTCCTGGCTGGTGGTTCTGGGAAATCACCATTTGAAAGGACACCTTTGTTGGATGAGAGTCAGAGTTTACATACTGGGAAAAGACTTTTCCCAGAGGCGTTTGCTGAAATCATTTGCAGGCAAGATTTTTACTTCAGGGCTATGCAGTAGATTTGAAAGGAAAATCCTAGTGATGAGAGATCCACAGGGGATTTGAAAAACTCCAGCATATTCCAGGGACTCTGGAAGGGCCTGTGACTACAACAGACCCTGTGGGTACTCATAAAGACCAGAGAAGGTCCAGAGTTCTCACCTCTGACCTCCAGCCTATGTCTGCAGAAAGTGAGCACAGAGGCAGGGCTGTCAGCTGTCTGTTGAAGGCATGTTCCAACAAGCTCACAGCACCCCTTGGCAAAGATGGGGGAACGTTAGTTCCAGGTGTTTAAAGAAATCTATCTGATCATTAGCTGACCATGAGGTAGTCAAGCAAAGATTTCAGTGGCCACACAGGAAAAAGAAATTCTGTCCTAGTCCATTCAGGCAGTTATAATAGAATAGCACAGTGTATATTATAAACAACAGGAATTTATTCTGTACAGTCCTAGTCTAGGAAGTCCAAGATCAAAGTGCCAACAGATTTGAGGTTTAGTGAGGGGCCACAACCTGATTGACAAATGAGGTCTTGTCCTGGTGCCTCCCACGGCAGAGAGGAAAGGCAGCCCTCTGGGGCCTTATAATTTATGTACATATTTATTAGTTGTGTGTGAGTGTGTTCAGGTACATGTGTGTACAGTGTGTGCATGAATGCAGAGAGCAGAGGACAATGAGGCTGTTGTTCCTCAGAGGCTGTCTACCTTGATGTTTTTTGTTTTTTCCTAAGATAGATTTTCTACTTAGTAAGGGTTTTAAATTAGTGCTTTGCAAAGATAAGCATGTGTAGGAGCCGCCTGGCCATCCAGTTAAGATGCAGATTCTGAAAAGCAGGGAGGGGCTCCAGATGGAGCCTCTCTAGCTAGCTCCCAGATGATACTCATGTTGTTGACCTAAGAACCACACTTTCTTTTTAAAAAATTTGTTTTGTTTTACTTTTTATTATTTTTATTTTATGCATATGAATATTTTACCTGCATGTATGTAATTGCACCCAGGTGTGCAATGCCCACGGGAACCAGAGGAGTGTGTTGGATCCCTTGAAACTAGAATTACAGAGCCATATGCTGGAACAGGCATGTGGATGCTGGGACACAAACCTGGGTCCTCTGAAAGAGCAGCCAGTGTTCTTAATCCCTGACCACCTCTCCAGCCAAAGGTCCGTGCTTTCAGTAGCAAAGTCTTTTTAAAAGTTTTTAATTTTTTTTTTTAATGTGTATGATTGTTATGCCTGCATGTATGTAAGTGTACCCTTGTCATGCAATGCCTACAGAGGACAGAAGAGGGTGTTGGATCCCCTGGAACTGGAGTTACAGAGAACAGTTAGCCACCATGTGTGTGCTGAGACTCAAACCTGGGTCCTCTGGAGGAGCAGCCAGTGCTCTTAGCCTCTGAGCCGGCTCTCCAGCCCCAGTAGCAAGGTCTTATTACTGTACAATAGGCGGTAATATAATTCAGAGTCCAGTCATGCCACCTGCATACAAATCCAAGCTCTTGTCACTCGGTAGCATGTGATTTAAGGTGAAGCGACCTCACTGTGAGTTATAGCTGATAAAATAGTAAGAATGTCCACTACATACACAGCTAGATGTAACAAGAGAATAGACGTAAATCCATAAATTCAAAACATCCCCTGTGTATACCGAGAAAGGGCGGGGCGGTGTTAACCTACTTGAATGTTTTCACTTTTGCTCCTGCTTTCAGCTCATTCAGCATCTATATCCTGTGGCCGTGAATCTCCAGCCGTGAGTTTCCCCTACCTGTGATCCCACCTCGGTGCTGTCACCTCCGGACTTCCAGGTTCCCCCACCCGCTTCCTTTTGTCCTTGCAGATTTTGGCCCCTGACCTACTATCACCAGCTCCAACAGTTTCTTGTTGACCTTTCTGTAGAAAATCCTCAGATCCCTTTGCACTGCTTTAACCTTCTTGGGTCACCTTTCCACTGGTCACCTTACGGGGTCAAAGGCAAGACAAAGGAAACCGTTGACATCAAGTATGGAACGATGAGAAGATATTACAGCACATCTGAAGGGCTCAAATGTGGGAAATAATTCACAAAACAACAAAAAAGCCTGACATGTGAGTCAAAAGTAGCCAAATGTTTGAAAATTGTAGGATACTGGAACGGACACACATGATCATGAATTAAAAACTCATCATTCACATTTTTTTTTTTTTTTTGGTCTTTTTGAGACAGGGTCTCCCTACAGCCCCAACTGACCTGGAACTTCCTATGTGGACCAGGTTGGCCTCTGTCTCTCAGAGATCCACCTGCCTCTGCCTCCCGAGTGCTGGGATTAAAGGTGGGCACCCCCACACCCGGCTTCATCATTCAGAGGACTGAAAAACAATAGTGACTTTTCAGGTGGAGTGGAGGAAATTCCTTAGAATGCAAAACTCAGAACAGAATGCAAAAGAGAGATGCAAGTTTGAAGGACAGCTGCACATGTGTTCAGAGACATTTCCAGGAATGTCCTAGCAATATAAATAATGGATGAGAGGCAGTGGTGTTGAGTAGGACCAGAAATTAAGATGTGAAGTAAGGCTAAAAAGGCCTGCCAAGCCTCCGGGAGGTGACTCACACTGGGAAATAATATAGCAGAGCTGGAGAATCTAGCGAAACTCCCAAACACCACCGGACAGAAAAGATAAATCACTGATGACAGACTCAGACCTGCAGCCCTCTTCTCGGCCGCACAACCCCAGGGAATAACAGAATTCGAGTTCAAGGTAGTTATGGTGAATCACTAACAAGCCAACCTCCATACCCAACCAAATGATAATTATACAAGCATGTCAATAAGGTGAGGGCTGGAGGTGACTCACTGGCTGTTCTTGCAGAGGAACCAGGTTCCATTCCCCCATTCCCAGCACCATACTAGTGGCTAACAATGCATATTGTGGCATGCATACACTTATACACACATACATACACACACATTCACAGAGAGAGATGTTAGAGTGTTAGCTTTTCACACACACACACACACACACACACACACACACACACACACACAAAACCCTACCCACATCTTGTTTTTATTTTACATGTATCAGTGTATTGCCTGCATGTGTTTAAGTGCCCCCATGTCATGCAATGCCTGTGGAGGTCAGAAGAGGGCATCAGATTCTCCTGGAACTGGAGTTACAGGTGGTTGTTAGCCACAATGTGGGTTCTGGGAATCGAACCTGGGTCCTCTGCAAGGGCAGCCAGTGCTCTTAACTGCTGAGTCATCTCTCCAGCCCCACTAAGTATTTTTAGCAACCAAGTTAAATGAGTGAGCAAAGCAGACACTTTACAAAGTGAAGCTGAGGTTGGCATTAGAACTCTTTGCTGGAAAGCTTCAGTTACCAATTTGACACACCTGGAAAGAAGGACCCTCAATCAGGTAATTTTCTCTATGGGATGGACCCGTGGGCATGTTTATGAGGCATTTTCTTGATTGTTGAGTCATATGGGAGGGCCTGGCCTACTGTGGGTGATACCACCCCTGAACAGGTGGTCCTGGGTTGTATAAGAAAGCAGGCTGAGCAGAGGTCAGGTAAGGAAGCTAGTAAGAAGCGTTCCTCCGTGGTCTCTGCTTTAGCTCCTGCCTCCAGTTTCCTGCTCTGTTTTGAGTTCCTGCCCTAGTTTCCCCCACTGATTGGCTGTGATTCGGACATGTAAACCAGGTAAATTGTTTCTTCCTCAGGTTAGTTTTAGTTAGTGTTTCATCACAATAGAAAGCTAACTAGGATATCTTTCAAGGACATAGTATTATTAGGCATTAGAAAGAGCCATGATGGGAAACAGCTAAAATAAAGCGCAGGACAAGAGCGGGTGCTGACAGGAACATGGAGCAATTTGACCTCAAATAGATATGACCATTTAAAATGAAACACAAAACACTTAGCAAGGGCTGGCAAGATGGTTCAGCAGATAAAGGCGCTTGCTACCAAGCCTGCCATCCTGAGTTTGAACCCCAAGAGGAGAACCAACTCTTGTAAGTTGTCCTCTGACCTCCACACATTCTCTCTCTCTCTCTCTCTCTCTCTCTCTCTCTCACAAACGAATTGGTTATAAGTTATAAAAACCAAAATATTTAATTTCATAAAAGCTAAAAATAGCCAGGCGTGGTGGCGGACGCCTTTAATCCCAGCACTTGGGAGGCAGAGGCAGGCAGATCTCTGTGAGTTCAAGGCCAACCTGGTCTACATAGTGAGTTCCAGGACATCTGGGGTTACGGGGAGACCCTGTCTCAAAAAGACCAAAAAAAAAAAATCTAAAAATAAAATACCAGGCAACATCATGTAGAGTAGAAAACTCTGGAGGAAAGTTAAAATATATGGCATTCCTAGTCTTGTTAGACAAGCTACTCAGTAGACTTCCAGTTAACTTTGTCCTTTATTAAAGATAATCAGTGCAAATAGAAATGGATGACTTTCAAACTAAGCAGTAAAACATATTTATGTGTTTATTTAATTTTTGTCTTTTTCAGACATGGTCTCCCTGTAGCCCCAGCTGGCCTGGAACTTGATATGTAGACCAGGCTGGTCTTGAACTCACAGAGATCCACCTGCCTCTGCCTTCCAAGTGCTGGGATTAAAGGTGTGTGCTACCATACTTGGCCTGTAAAACACATTTTAACTCAGCAAAAGTCAAAAGGGAAAAATACAATTAAAGAGAAAACAATAAATTGGAGGACTAAAATAAGTTGTTGAATTCAGTTATCATTATCAGGTTTTTTCTTCTGAGTCAAGGGTTCATGTATCCTGGGCTGACCTCAAACTCTCTATATTCGGAGGATGACTTTGAACTTGTGATCCTCTTGCCTCCACGACCCTAGTGCTGGAATTACAAGCTTGCACCACCACACCTGGTTTATGCGGTGCTGGGAACTGAACACTGTGTGCACTAGGCAAGCACTGTAACCAACTAAGCTATATACCCATCTCATTATCATTTAAAAAAATATTTTATTATTTTTATTTTATGTGTATGAGTGTATTGCCTGCATGTATGTGAGTGCACCCGTGTCATGCAATGCCACGGAGGTCAGAAGAGGGCTTCGGATTCCCCTGGAACTGGAGTTAAGGATGGTTCGCGGCTGCCATGTGGGTGCTGGGAATCGAACCCAGGTCCTCTGCAAGAGCAGCCAGTGCTCTTAACCGCTGAGCCATCTCTCCAGGCCCCCTATTATCATTTTTTGAGACAGGGTCTCAATGTGTAACTCATTAAACTTGTGATCCTCCTGCCTCAGCATCCTGAGAACACAGGCACAGAACACCATCCTGGCTTTTTAAAAGTTGCATTTTTAAAGATTTATTTCATCTTTTTAAAAATTTTTATTTATTTATTTTTGGTCTTTTTGAGACAGGGTCTCCCTGTAGCCCCAGCTGTCCTGGAATTTACTGTGTAGACCAGGCTGGCCTTGAACTCACAGAGAGTTCACAGAGAGTTCACAGAGAGTACCTCTGCCTCCCGAGTGCTGGGACTAAAGGCATGTGCCACCATGCTCGGCCAATTTATTTCATCTTTATAGACATGATTTTTTTTAATTATTTTTATTTTATGTGTATGAGTGTATTGCCTGCATGTATGTAAGTGCACCTGTGTTGTGCAATGCCCGTGGAGGACAGAAGAGGCTGTTGGATCCCCTGGAACTGGAGTTACGGACAGTTGTTAGCTGCCAAGTGGGTGCTGGAATTCGAACCTGGGTCTTCCTTAAGAACAACCAGTGTTCTTAACCACTGAGCAATCTCTTCAGCCCCTGCCTCTGTTTCTTAAGTGGTATAATTACAGGCATGGCCAGCATGCCCCTCTCTGGGCTGCAGTCTATCAGTTTTATCCACAAGGAATTGTAGGCGACAAACTGATTAAATGTCAAAAACATAGCACTATCATACCACAGCAAAAGCACAAAAGAACACTTAAAGTAAAACTGAAGAGTAAAAATAAATTTTAAAAATCTTATACCAAGGCTGGGCATGGTGGCACACGCCTTTAATCCCAGCACTCTGGAGGCAGAGACTGGTGGATCTCTGTGAGTTCAAGGCCAGCCTGATCTACATAGTGACTTCCAGGCCAGCTGGGGCTACAGGGAGACCCTGTTTCAAAAAGACAAAAAAAAAAAAAAAAATCATGTACCAAGAAAATATTATACTATAAAAAGTCAGCCAGCATAAAGATGTTAATATCTTATAAGGCACAATTTAAGGAATAGAGCATAAAAATGGAGAGTTGGGTCATTTGGGGAAAGTGTCAACTAGAATGTCATGTGGATATAACAAAACTCTATGGTATTGACTTCACCAAAAGGGGTCTTTAGTGACGTAGACAGAGCTTTGCTGGGCTGGTTAGAGCTAGCTCAGGAGTATGCTGTCAGCGAGGCCTCTGTCTCCTTTCTAAACATACTTATCCTCACGGCTCCTCTGAGCTTCTAAAAGACAAAAGAAGGAAATGTCCAGAAGGGAAGGTTCTTGCCTACATGTTAGACTCTTTATTACTGTGAGAAAATACTTGACCTAACCAACTTCAAGGGAGTGTATTTTGACTCACAGTTTCAGTCCACAGTCCTTGGCTTTGTTGCTTCTAGGTCTGTGGTAAGGCAGAACATGGGACAACATGGGTACATGACAGAGGGTATGCAGCAGAGAGGGGGAACCTGGAAGGGACCAGGGCAAGATGTAGCCCCTGGGACATACCTCCAGTGACCTACTTTCTCCTGCCTGACTCTCCTCCTAAGGTTCCCAGTATCTCTCAGGTAGTTCCACCTGCTGGGGAGGGACCAACAAGAGCTTTTTGCATCTAAACTCTGTAACACAGCTAGAATTATAATTTCTATCTCAGTACTCAGCTACTTCACCCAGAATTGGAGAGTTTTTGCTAAGGAGTGAAAGAGAGTGTTTAACTATTGGTTAACTAGAGAGTTATTATAAATGTCTATATACCTAACAATATAGTTACTGTCCTAGTTTGCTTCTAATTGCTGTGATTACAAACACTGACCAAAACATATTTAGGGAAGAAAAGGTTTGCTTTATCTCACATCTCTCAGGTCACACAGTTCATCACTGAAGGAAGTCAAAGCAGGAACTCAGGGCAGGAACCTAGAGCTCAGACCATGGAGGAATGCTGCTTACTGGCTTGCTCCCCTGGCCTGTGCTCAGCTTGCTTTCTTATACAACAAAGAACCACTTGCCAGGACTGGCATACCCACAGTGGGCTGGTCCCTCCCAAATCACTCAACAATCAAGAAAATGCCCCACAGACATGGCTCTCAACCAATCCAATGGAGGAAATTCCTCAAATAAGGTTCCCTCCACCCAGGTGTGTCAAGTTGACAACTGAAGCTATCTAATACAATGCCTTGTCAACTTGACACCCAATATATCACTATTAAAACACAACATTTCCACTTATCCCCAAGATCTCATATTAATATTAGTATTACACCATACAACAGTACAACGTTAGAAGTCCTACAGTCTTTAAAAAATTCAAACATTTTACACATTCAAAGTCTTGGGGGTTGGAGAGATGGCTCAGCAGTTAAAAGCACTGGTTGCTCTTGCAGAGTACCAGAGTTTGGTTCCCAGCACCTACATGGCAGCTAACAACCATCTGTAATTCTGGTTCCAGAGAATCTGATACCCTCTTCTGACCTCCAAGGACAGGCAATATACTAATACACATAAGAATAATAAAATTGTTTTAAAAGTCCAAAGTCTCTTTAAAAAGGCTCTTAACTATGGGTGCCTATAAAATCTAAAACAAGTTAAATACAGGTTTATTTCAAAAGGGAAGAATTGGGCACATTTAAACAAAACCTACGTCCATAAGTCCAGCAAATCAAGGCTGAATATCTGGGATTCACACACAATCTTCTGGGCTCCAAAGGGCTTGGAAAGTGTCATTTCTCTGGCTCTGCTATCTATAGCACACATAGATTGTCCTTTAGGCTCAGGCTGACTCCACTCCACATCTGTTGATGCCTTAATTATCATCCCATGATCCTGGAATCTCCAATATACTGGGGTCTCCACTGCAACTGAGGCTGTACCTTCACCAAGGGCCTCTTCTGGCCTCACATGATGCCAAGCCTCAGATTTTCTCCATGACCCCTTCATACATTCAAAACCAGTACCATGTAGAAGACTTTTACATATTACAAAGTCCTGTTTCCAGCTTGAGATAGAGCCCTGGGCCCTCTATGGACCACAGCTTCTGTATGCTTACCCTAAGGAAATACTTACCAGAAGATTTCACCTTGATGATGCCAGTCTCTAGCTATAGCTGATTTTCAGCCCCAGCTAACCAGAATCAGTTGCCCCAGTTAAGTACAAAAGGTTTCACTTCCAACAATTCTTAATTCCATACCAGCAGCCCTAATGGAGACTTTGCTTCCCTTTGAAGCTTCACAAGGCAGACCTCCATCATTGATACCTCTTTCAGCATAACTTTTCCAAGCTCCACAGCAACAGCTTACTAAGCCCTGAGCACTCAATGGCTTTTCCAGCCCAAAGTGCCAAAATGCTTCCACAGTCCTCCCCAAAACAACATGGTCAGGTCAGTCTCACAGCAATACTCCACAATCCTGGTACCAACTTTTGTCTTAATTTGCTTTTCATTGCTGGGATTAAAAACACTGACCAAAACCAACCTGGGGAGGAAAAGGTTTATTTATCTCACATCTCCTAGGTCACAGTTTATCACTGAGGGAAGCCAAGGCAGGAACTCAGGTCAGGAACCTGGAGCACAGGCCATGGAGGAATGCTGCTTACTGGCTTGTTCCCCTGGCCTGTACTCAGGCTGGTTTCTTATACAACACAGGACCACCTACCTGTCCAGGGGTGGCACCACCCATGGTGGGCTAGGCCCACCCATATCACTCAACAATCAAAATGATGCCCCACAGACATGCACACAGACAAATCCAATAGAGGAAATGCCTCAGCCAAGGTTCCCTCCACCCAGGCATGTCAAGTTGACAACTGAAGCTACCCAATACAGCTAGGAAATACAAAAACCAAAAGTTGACATAGGTAAGGGTTAAATTTATAAAACCTCAGTCATGCTGGGACCTTTTGAAGAAGCCTTTTTCAGACACTGATAAATCACATAGGCAATAAATAAACAAAGACAAGTCAGACTTAAATTCGTGCTCCTCAAAGGCTGGTCTGCATATTGAGAGCATTACAAGATTAGGAGCTGGGGCTGGAACATAAATCAACTATGCTACTAAGCCCACTGTCCCACCAGCTAATATTTTTTAAACAAGTTCCTTAATGAAGGGAATCTGTATTGATTTACAGTCTGTCTTGTCATAAAATTGATAAAGTGTCCACAGATTGCCCATTGAATAGTACTGACGTAACCTTTATTCTCCTGTAAAGATTTCTTCTTTGATCAGCTAATTTTAGTAAAATTAGCTTAAGTTAGAACCCTCAAACAGATCATTTTTCCCTAAGATTCAATAATGTCACATAGTTTAATAATCTTGACAAAGAAAAAAATCAATCAAGGTCATTTGAATAGAAGTGCTATATGAGAACCCTGGTAAGGACAGTGGAGCCTCAGGTATCCCTGTGCCCTTACAAGGCAGGCTCTGCACACACAAAGTGGCACCCTTCCTCTTGCGTATCACCAAGATATGAGGTTGTGCAATTTACAGTTTTTACCATGTGGAAAACAGTTAATATTTTTTTTACAAGTTTTAATATATTCCAATTTTATCTCATATACATTTAATCAATTAAATCAATGAAATTTCTTGTCAAAAATGACTGGCCCTAGAGCTGACACACCTGGGAAGAGACCTTCAGTTAGGGAATTTAATCTGACTGGTCTGTGTGCATGTCTGTGAGGCATTTTCTTGACTGTTGAGCAATGGGGTTGGGGGAGGTTCAGCCCACCGTGGGTGGTGCCATCCCTGGGCAGGTGGTCCTAAGGGTGTATAAGAAAGGCACAGGCCAAGGGAACAAGCAAGTAAGCAGCATTCCTCCATGGTCTGTGCTTCAGCTCCTGCCTCCAGATTCCTGCCCTGACTTCCCTCAGTGATGAACTGTGACCTGGGAGATGAAAGATAAAATAAGCCCTTCCTCTCCAAGCTGGTTTCTGTTAGTGTTTTTATCACAGCAATAGAAAGTAGCTAGGACAAACTGGGAAAAGAAGACTTTTATCTCTTGTGCTGGATTTGGGCAAGGTACAAGTGTGAGCCTGTTTCTTTGGATCTTTCTGTTCTTTAGGACACATTGACGAGATGGGGCCACAGAGAAGACAGGCTCTTAGCACTCCACAGACCTTATCTGTGTTTTATCTTAGGCCATTCGCTTCTATGAAGTGAGAGTAGACATCACTGTGAGAAAAATAGGGGAGACCCTGGGAACCATGGACACTGCATGCCCTTGCCCATGACGGTGCCCTCTTCCCTGTGTACAGGCACTTGGCAACACACCCTTCAAACTCTTACTCCATGTGCTGGAGGATTAGTGTTCTATTGCTGTTAGCTTGAAAAATGATACCCCACTTTTATTGCTCCATTATTTGCTTTTTCCCACTTAGACCTTAGAGGTTTATCGAGGTCAGTATATATAGGTTGAAATCTTTTATACTGGTATATAGTAAATATATCATATATGTATTTAGTTTTGTATGATACTTATTCATTCATTAGAATTCACCTATTCACCTATTTAGATGATTTTTTTGGTGTGAAATCAATATTGGGCTGGCAAGATGGCTGTGGGTAAAGGCGCTTGCCACCAAGCCTGACTACCTGAGTGTGATCCTCAGAGTACTTTTGGTGGAAGGAGAGAACCAAACCCCACAAATTGTGCTCTGATTTCCATGTACATGCTATGGCATTTGTGTGTGAGTGTATACACAAACACACATACACATATACACACAAGAAAATAAAGACAAATTTTAAAATTAGGGGGGTTCTGGAGAGATGGCACAGCAGTTAAGAGCATTGGCTGCTCTTGCAGAGGACCCAGGTTTAATTCCCAACATGATGGCTAACAACCATCTGTAACTCTGGTTCCAGGAGATCTGACATACTCTTCTGGCCTCTGCAGACATTGCACACATGGTGTGCTTATATACATGCAGGCAAATACTCATACATGTAAAATAAAAATAAATAAAATATTTTAAAATAAGTAAAAATTAGAAAAAAAATGAAAATATGATGGTCCCTCAGTATGTCAGGAGTTGATTCCAGGAGTCCTCTAATGACTAGTCCTCAGGTCCTTTCTAAGAATGCTGTGGTATTTGTATTCATGAACTTTAAATCATCTCTAAGTAATACAACGTAAATACTGTGTAGCTTGTTGTGATGATGCATTGTTCACAGAATAGTGATAAAAGACAAATGAACAGTGAAGTTTTTTCTCCAAGCATTTTTCGATCATCAATTGGTGAGTGCACGGGTGAGGATCTCATAGATGGGAGCTCCGGTTACACCCTGTGTAATAGGTAATCCTTAGAGCTGGCTCCCCGTGAAGGTCACTTCCAGACTTCTGTCCTCACGTAGTCCTCTCTACCTGAGGAACCTACAGATTTGGAGCATCAGTTGCACTATGTGTGGTAGCTAGTCTGTGGGGCTGATGTCCACTGAGGCTGCTGCTGGGTCTTCTTGTCCTGATGTAGTCCTCTCCATGCTGAACCTGGGCTGGTGCAGGAGAACCCATGCCATAACCCTGTACTAAGCCGGTGTCTTAAGAAATGTCTGCAGTTGAAACTCACAACTGGTTAAAGTGCAGTAAATCAGAAAGTATCAGTGGAGTGCTCATCCACAAATGGGGCACCTGTATTACAGTGCCTCTCCAAGGTTCAGGGACCATCCTGGAAGGGGCGGGGGTAGAAATACTGTAAGAACCAGAGATTGGGAAGACCGGAGTGAAACACTGTCTTCTGGACATGACATGCACTCCTGAACTCACAGGGACTGTGGTTACCTGCGTAAGACCTACACAGGCCAGTCAACATTCCGGCATGGAGGGGGAGGGGCTCATGAACCCCCACCCCTAAGTGAGGCACCACAGACAGATTATGTCTCCTGGAGACGAAGAGTGAATTTTCTTTGAGAGTTTGAGTCTTGGCAGGTAGACCACATTCCTGTGGATGGCCCCTCACCCAGAAGTATGTGGACAATATGAATTGTAGTCATTAGGTTATAATAATAATTTAAAAAAAAGAACTCGCAGTTGGAGGAGAGATGGGGGACGAATTTGGGAGGAGTGTAAATATGACCAAAATACATTGAATGAAATTCTCTAAGAAGTAATATAGTTTTTAAAAATTGTTGGAAGTGGTAGTGCACGCCTTTAATCCCAGTATTTGGGAGGCAGAGGCAGGTGGATCTCTGAGATGGAGGCCAGCCTGGTCTATATTAGCAAGTTCCAGGCTGGTTGGGGCTACAGGGAGACCTTGTCTCAAAAACACACACACAAAAAAAGATTTATTTTTATTTTATGTGTATGAGAGTTTTGCCTACAGTATATAAGTGTACTACATACATGTAATGCCTATGGAGACAAGAAGAGGGCATTAGATCCCCTAGAACTGGAGTTATGGATGATGGTTAGCCAGTATGTGGGTGCGGGGAACTAAAACCAGGTCTTCTGCAAGAGCAGCCAGTGCTCTTAACCACTGAGACATGGCTCCAGCCCCAATACATATATTTTTTAAAAATGTCAACACAGGCACATTCCTATTGTCAAAAGCCAGCTGCGTGTCAGAAGTCAGGGACTTCTTTTTCCCTTTCCTTTCTTCTCATTTCATGCAGCATGTTTGTGTGTGTGCAAATATGTGTCAAGGGCAGAGGGTAACCTCAGGTGTTAGTCCTCAGAAATGTTCACCTTGTTTTTCGAGACAGACTTTCTCACTGGCCTGGGGCTGTCCAAACAGGCTAGGCTGGCTCGCAGTGAGCCCCAGGGATCCTTCTGGGTGTCTCCCTCCTCACTGCTGAGATTGCAAGTTTGTGTCACCATGCCAGCTTTTAAATTTTATTATTTATTAGCTTATTTATTATTATTTATTGTTTGGGGGGTTTGTTGTTGTTATTTGAATGAGGTCTCCTTATAGTCCCAGCTGACCTGGAACTCTCTATGTAGATCAAACTGGCCTCAGTCTTACAGAGATTCAGCATCCCCTCCCCACCCGGCCTCCCAAGAGCTGGGATAAAGGTGTAGGCCACCTCACTCTGCTTGCTTGCTTTTCTCCCTTTCTTTCTTTCTTTCTTTCCCCTTCCCTCCTTCCCTCCTTCCTTCCCCCTCCTTCCCCCCTTCCCTCCTTCCTTCCTTCCTTCCTCCCTCCCCTCCCTCCCTCCTTCCCTCCCTCCCTCCTTCCCTTCCTTCCTTCCTTCCATTCGAAACAGGGTCTCCCAGCCCTAGTTGGCCTGGAACTCTCTATGCAGACCAGGCTGGCCTTGAGCTCACAGAGATCTACCTGCCTCTCCCTTCATAGTGCTGAGATTAAAGACATGTCACCACACCCAGCCCTATGCCCAACTTTTTACATGGCTGCCGGGGATGAAGACCAAGGCAAGCTCTTCATGGCCTGAGTCATCTCCTCACCCCTTTGTCACTGTTTAGAGTGTATTTCTGTGTAATTTTTAACGTTTAGTGTAAATGGGTGTGTGGAGCTGTGCCAGCAGCAGCTCTGAGCTCTCACTTCCTGTTTACCCAGCCATCTGGATGGAATCCCCCAATCACCTGAAAGACTGATAGGGACCAGAAACTTATATGAATACATTCTAGGGTGTTGCACAACCATGAATGGTCCAATGACAAATTTCTAAGAATTATCACCATTGTGAAGTGGCCAAAACACAAGATTATAGAGATTAATATTTGCCATGGATGAAAAGATATTCATGGAAAATATATTGGTTATGAATATTTTCTCTGTATTTCAGCTGTTCCCCTGAGCACAAATGAGGAAGATTTTTAAATTTTCTGTTTATAATTTTACCACTGCCACTTATGAGAACAGAGCTTTTGTGCATTTATGTTTACTCTCTGTCTCTCAAGGTAAACTCATCAGTGCTGTGATCTTATTTTTTTAATATATTTAATATTTTTATTTTATATGTATGAATGTATTGCTTGCATATATGTGAGTGTACCTATGTCGTGCAATGCCACAGAGGTCAGAAGAGGGTGTTGGATTCCCCTGGAACTGGAGTTAAGGACAGTTCATAGCTGCCATGTGGGTGCTGGGAATCGAACCCAAGTCCTCTGCAATAGCAGTCAGTGCTCTTAATCGCTAAGCCATCTCTCCAGACCCTATTTTTGTTTTTTAAAATTATATTTGATTTATTATATATATATATATGTGTGTATATATGAGTGTTTTACCTGCATGTATGTAAGTGCACCTGTGCATGTAATACACGTGGAGGCCACAAAGAAGTATCAGCTCCCCTGGAACTGTAGTTACCTACAATTGTTGGCCATCATGTGGGTGCTGGAAATCAAATCCCTATCCTCACAGAGCAGCCAGCACTCGTAACCTCTGAGCCATTTTTCCAGCCCTGTTTTTATTTTGTTTGTTTGTTTTTCTAACTATATTTCCCTTCTTACCTCTTTCTCCTACAGTTCACTGCAATAATTGGGAGTTGTATTTCCAGAATGCCCTTTTAAGCAGAAACTCTGTGGGGGCCAGCTGTATGGCTAAAGGCACTTGCTGCACATTGCCTGGCAACATGTGTTGAATCCCCAGAATCCAAGTAAAGGTAGGAGAGAACTCATTTCACAAAGTTTTTGTCTGACCTCCACATGTATATGGTGGTATGCACACACCCCTGCACACACACACACACACACACACACACACACACACACACACACACACAAAATGTAAAAACGAAAATGAAAACCTGGGCTTCTGCTGTTTGGGGAATCCTTATTTAACAACTGAAATCTACCATAAGCCATATCATTAACAGCTGTTAGATATAATTCTAAGTTCTTTCCACTTCTTGACTCATCATTCTTTACTTTTCAAGTAAAATTTTCAATTTTAACAATCATACACATAGATAATTTTATAAATAATAAATATAATTTAAAAATCATTAGCAAGGTCAGTCCCAGCTTCATTGCTCCAAGTTCAATGTCTGGGGTATGTTCTGTCTTCAGCAATGAGGTCTTACCTTCAGTTCTGGGAGGTCATCAAGGCCTGTGTTATTTTAGGAATCTCTTAAAGTACCCTGACCAACAACTCGAAGGGAGGTTTCTCTGTTTGACACTTTCTTGTTATAGAGCCTTTGGGTACACACACGCACTCATGTTCAGATATTGCATGTGTATTTTTTAGTAGGTTTTTTTTTTTTTTTTTTTTTGGTCTTTTTGAGACAGGGTCTCCCTATAGTCCCAGCTGGCCTGGAACTTTCTATGTAGACCAGGCTGTCCTTGAACTCATAGTAGCTGGTCAGACAGTTTTTTTTTTTTTTTTTTTGGTGCTTTTATATTTTATTATTTTCATTTCCTTTCTTTTCCTTTAATTTCATTTCTTTCTCTTCTTTTTTCCATTCCTTTTTTTTTTCTTGCGTGTGTTCTGAGACAGGGTCTTACACAGTAGCCCAAGCTGGCCTCAGATTCTGTTACCCTCCTGCCCAGTCCTCCTAAGTGCTAGGATTAGAAGCTTGCACCACCACACCCAGCTGTATATTCTATAGTGTTTTAGTGGCTGTAAGGTGGTCTTTTTTCTTTCCCTGTATATTTTTCTTTATAGCAGAATAAAACTTAGGATGTAGGGGGTTGAGACAGGATCTCCCTGTAGCCCCAGCTGGTCTGGAACTCTATGTATACCAAGCTGGCCTTGATCTCACAGAAATCTGCCTGCTTCTGCCTCTTGAGTGCTGGGATTCAAGGGGGATCATGCCTGGCAAAATAAAAATATTTTTGAAAAACAATTACAGTTTTATGCATACTTAGTCTCATTTTTCTTATCCTTGGAGAATTTACAGTAATTAATCCAATTTTTCTTTGCATTGTATTTGTTTCCTGACCCATTGCCACAAGGGCTTTCAAGTAACCAAAAAGGACTTTGTATCACTGTCATTTATTAGAGCCATCAATTATTTTCTCTAAAATACCTATAGTGAAAAGTGCCCAGGAAAATTGGACATATCATTGTAACTAGTTTATATTTGGGTAGATCTAAATTGCAGGAAAATTGTTGAACATTTGTGTTGCATTGTTCTGTTGGTTACATGGTGCCCTCTCAGGTATGTGCCTTTTATCTCCACATAAGATCTAAAAATAGCTTCTTTGGTAACATGGGTATTAATTTGCAGAGTTCAAGAACAGGATTCAAGTGAAAACCCATATGTCTTTGGGTTAAAAGAGCAGCTTTAAGAATGTAGTTGTCTCTGATTGTCTGTCTATATATCACACTTATCAGTGTGGGAACAAGATGTCAATCACTGCATGTGATAGAGACAGTCAGTAAATATTTGTTGACTAATGTTTATAGAATGAGTGGGAGAATTTTTTTATGTGTCCTCTTCATTCCCAGAAAGTTCCTAGGGTCAAGTGGCCTGAAATTCACTGTTTAAACTTGCGTAAATGTCTCTCATACATTTGAACTTTATTTTGCACCAAATATAATTTGAATCTCTTTAAAGCATTTAGGGTAGTGTTCGGCCCACAGAAGACTATTGAGTTTACTGACTGGTTCTTTGATTGTCAACAGACAAATGTAGTTCCAAAATTTCTTCAATGTGGAACACACTATGTACTGTACCAATGGCAAAGCCTTCTGAAACTTGTGCATGTGCCTAGTGACTAGTTTAGAAGTCTAAAGGGAAACGAGAGAGAGTGAAGGCACCTGGGGAGTGCTCAGTTACTGTGGTCCCTGCTCACTGCTACTCAGAGTCCTTGGCTTCCAACCTGTCTACCTCTCCCCTACGATCAGAGTCCTGGCACACACTTACAGACTTTGTCCATCCCAGAGCTGATCTCTCTGCTAGTCTTGCTTCCATGTGGGACCTGACTTTTTGCCCTGGTGGCTGTTTTTTTTTTTGTTTGTTTGTTTTTCCTCCTTCTTCTTCTTTATTTTTATGGGGCTTTTGTCTACTCTAACAATCCCCCCTCCGAAGAGGTAACCCTAAAATCTTTTAAGGATTAGATACAAGATCCCAAATACTTTTGACATTTTTGGCCTTTGGAACAGAGTATGTTGCTAAGAGGCCCAAGGAAATTTTGACTTTTAGCCAAGAAACTGACTACTTTTCTTTGGGGTCTCTTTACCCTAACTGCATAGCCAATTCCTACGTCCTATTCTTATCACGCCATCCTCTAAAAAGGTTACCCAAATTGCCAATAGGGGATAGGGATGCAGACTGCTCTGGCTTCTTCCATGCTGAACAGGGACACGGGGTGAGGCAATTGGAGTACCCCTTCAGTGGGTCTATCTAAAAGACTCCCATATTGCATAACTCTTATCTCTAAGGGGAAAAGAAAGTCCTTGAATCCCCATTGGAGTTTCTTGACAAGGGCTTCCAAAAGCATCTCTCTATTGGGTTCCTCCTCATTTTTCTTTTGTCTTCCAAGGCTGGACTCGAGAGTGATGGATTCAGGATTTTCTTTCAGGTATTTTGATAGCTGTTGGTGTGGTTAGAATCAGTGTCATTCCCCTCTCAAAGGCTTCCAGATAGGGGGATAAATCAAATTTATCCATCATTTTAGAATAATAGCTGGTTGTCTCCCTTAGTTACAGGTGGGCACTACAGTATTGGAGACTATAATAGTCACTCTTCTGTTGCTGTGATAGAAACACTGGCCCAAGCAATTTATAGAAGGAAGAGTTTATTTGAGCTTACAGTTCCAGGGGAATTACAGTCCATCATGGCATGGTGGCTGGAGGTGGCTGGAGGTGGCTAGAGCAGGAGCAGCAGAAGCTAAGCTCTCACATCCTCACACAGGCACAGGAAGCAAGAGATCAACTGGAAATCTGGCAAGGCTTAAGAACTCTCTAAGTCCACCCCCAGTGACATGCATCCTCCAGGACAACCACACCTTCTAAAACCTATCAAACAGAGCTTCATCATCTGGGGACAAAATGTCTAAACACTTGGAGCCTATGGGGGACATTTTCATTCAAACCATCACACTCATGCTTTTGTAGAGCATTACATCATCAGCTGTCCTGATTTTGAGATCAGACTTAGACTGACCTACACTACCAGCATCCCAGTGTCCCTAGTATGCAGTGCACCTGTCACAGGACTTTTTAACCTCCATAATCAGACCAGCCAATTCACCTAGTTGGCCCAAATAAATCAGTTTATTTTTACACTTAAGGTCATTTGAGGATCTGTTCCTCAGGGGTCACATAGGCTTGGGAGGATCTCCTGACTCCTTTCTTTTACCAGTTCCATATATGTGAGGATAAGTCAAAGGTCCTACTCGACCATGGCTGGCTTTGCTTGGAAGCATGGAGGAAATGATTCCTCTGTGTTGACCCTCCTCTTTGTAGACTGGACACTGGTTCAAGTCCATCTCATGGGGTCTCCAACAGCCTCCTTGATCAAGAGGACAGGTGACTCACCACAGTTATAGGATATTTTGAAAGATGTTCTGTAGTCCCCTGGAATTTGGTCGACCTTGGAGGGCAAGGGGCAAAAACTGTCCTTTAAGTTCCTCTGACCACATTATTATAGGCCTCAAACTATGGCTGTTAAATATCCAATAAGTTTAGTTCCACCAATCTGGTATTTTTAATTATCATGTGGTATGTAGATAAGGCTTGGGTAAAAACCCATATATTCTCAGAAAAACCTTGACTAGATAATATTTTGTTCCTTGACTAAACTATGACAATAAAATTTCAAGACTATGTGTATATTATTTTTGTCTCATCCTTTATATATCATAACAAACCTAAACAGCTGGTCAGAGAGTTTTAAGCATCATTTTGCCTCTGTCTCCCCAGTGTTAGGATTATAGGTCCACACTATACCAACCTATTTAAAGTTTTTTCAGATTAAGAAAAGACAGGGTGTGCTGGTACGTGCCTTTAGTCCTAGCACTCAGGAGGTAGAGGCAGGTGGATCTTTGTGAAATCAAGCCCAGCTTGGTCTACATAGCGAGTTCCAGGCTAGCTGGGGCTACAGGGAGATATTGTCTCAAAAAGACCAAAAATAAATAGAGAGAAAGAGAGAGTAAGAGAGACAGAGACAGAGAGAGACAGAGACTATATGTTCCCTTCATACTAAAGGATTTTGTTAGTTTTGTGTTGTTTTGTGCTGTGTTTTTTGACACAAAACAAACAGGGTATTATATACCCAAGGCTGGCCTCAAACTTGCTATGTATCTGAGGATAACCTTGAACTCCTGATCCTTCTGGCTCTACTTCCCAACTGCTGGGATTACAGGCAAGTACACCATGCCCAACCATGCTGAGGGTTTTAATGTAAAGAATTAATGACTTCCCTAAGTATTGACAGGGAGAGGGAGAGTGGTGCATCCACTGAAAATGTTAGCCGGGTGCCCTAAGTCAACAATTGTCATGAAACTCCCAGAAAGTTGCTACAAGCCTTCTGAATCTTTGGAAACTTGCTCAACAAATGTGGTATGGGCAGCCTGTACAAACTGGAAAAACATGCAGAATTCAACATCTGGCCGTATTCCGTCACCCCTAAATAATGCCTCTCCTCTTTTGTCTTCCTAATCTCTTACAAGTGTCTTTCATGGGCAGACACTATCCCAGGAGCAGCTGGGGCAGAGCTTCTGAGAGCTGTTCCCCCGTGCTCTTGCAACTTGAGAGGCATGAACAGAAGCATCCGCGATGCCTGCTTGATGAGCAACACTACATCCCATGTGGCTCCCTTCGTTCCCCCTTTCTTCCTCTAAGTCTGGTGTGCTTGTTCATTGCCATCCTTCCCTTTCATGTGTTTCCAATGACTTTTAATAATGCAAAGTGTCCATGGAGACTTCTTGTCTGATCCTCTGCAGATATCCGAGACGTCCACATTTCTGAAAATATGACTGGGGAACAGGAAAACACGACCAGATCCATAGGACTGGGGGTGATGAGCTACATCCAGTGGCAGAAGATGGTAGTGGTTCATTGACAGTTGTCCTTAGGTATACACAGGGCTCCACCCCATGTCCCACAAGGATACCAAAATACACATACAGATGCTTAAGTCTTCTTTGAAACGGCACAGTGTCTGCATATAACCCTCACATGCCTTAAATCATCTCTAGGTCACTTGTGATCCCTAGCATAGTGTAAATGCTGTGGAAGTAGTTGCTATACCGTATTGTTTAGGGAGTATAACAAGAAAAAGCAAACCCCAGAACATCCAACACAAACAACGTCCTTTCTTAAATACTTTTGGTGTACAGTTGGTTGGATCCATGGATAATAAAGAACTTACAGATAGAGAGGGCTGATTGTACTTTTTTAGCCCCCAAGATAAAGTGAGATGCCTTTTCTTTTACTAATTTCCTGTTAGTTTAGAATTACTTCATTCCTTCCCATGCTTCTCCAGGGAAACACACCATAGTGTTAGAACATGTAAGCTACTTTCCTCATTGTTGTGACCCAATACCTGACAAGAAGCAACTTAGGCAAGAAAGGGTTTGTCTTAGGTTGCAGTTTAAGGGGACACAGTCCATCATGGTGGAAATGGCATGGCAGCAGGACTGTGAGGCAAGTGGTCACACTGCATCCACAGTCAGGAAGCAGAGAGCAGACAGGAACTGAGGCTAGGCTATAATACCTTATGGCCCACCTCTAGTGACCCACTTCTGCCAGCAAGGCTCTATCTCCTAAAGGTTCTACAGCCTTCCAAAATAGCACTCCGCTAACTGAGGCCTAAGTGTTCAAAGAACACCCAAGCAACAATACTGAAGAATATGGTTGTTGTTTTTGTTTGTTTGTTTGTGAGACAGGGTCTCCCTGTAGCCCCTGTTGACCTGGAACTCACTATGCAGACCAGGTTGGCCTCAATCTCACAGACATCCTCCTGCCTCTGCCTCCCAAGTACTGGGATTAGAGGCATGTGCCACCACACCCAGCAAGTGTGCGTTTTTTCAAACTTGAGAGATGAGCTTAATATTGAGACAAACAGCCCTGTTGTCAGCTAACACCTTCTTGCCTGAGATTAGACAAAATGTTTGATTCTCTGATAAGCCCATTTACTATTTTTAGCAAATCAATGAACTGATTCACTTAGAAATAAGGGGGAGAGGTCACTGTACTACAGGCATATTTCTCATTCAAAACACCACAGCAGGCAAGGGAGGGACGGAAAGTGCTTGCTCAGAGGTACGGAGCTTCTTTTGGAGTAATGAAAATGTCCTAAAATTGCATATAGTGATGGGTGCGCACTCATAGGACTGTTCTAAAAAACACTGAATTATATATATATATATATATATACATACATACATACATACATACTTACAGAGGCCAGAGGTCAACCTCTGGTGTTGTTCCTTAGGAGACTTCTACCTTGTTTTCTGAGACAGTCTCTCACCCGGACCTGGGGCTCACTAATCAGGGTGAGGCTGGTTGACCAGAGAGCCCCAAAGAGTCACCTGTCTCTACCTCCACAGCTCTGTGATTATAAGCCATGAGACCACACCAGGTTTTTCTTCATGGGTTATAGGGATTGAGCTCAGGTCTTCATACATGCACAACAAGCATTCTACCAACTGAGCTGTCTTCCTATCCCCCATAGAAATGTTTTGTCTCATTTCATTGGGACTTCTAAGGGAAGAAGGTATAGGTCAAGATAGCATGTTGAAGTGGAGATCCATGACAGTTTAACTTCATGTACCCATTTGTCTGAGTCACATGGTGACCACATCACTGGTTACACACTATTTATGAAGGTGTCTGTGAAGTCATTTCTGGAGGGATTTAGCATTTGAATTGGCAGACTTGCAGGAGGTAGACTCTCTCCACCAAAAACACCAAGGAAGCTTGGATTAACTGTCTCATGGTGGACATGTATGCTTTCTGGCTCCTTGGGCCTCAGGCTTCCAGGCTTGGGCTGGATTTTTTCCATTTCTCATCTTCAAGCCTTTGAGCTGCCCGATTAGCTTTGTCTCCAGCTTGTGGACTGAAGACTAGGGAACATGATCAAATGAATCAATATCTTTTTAAAAAATATTTTATTATTTTCATTTTATGTATATGAGTGTATTGCCTGCATGTTATGTGAATGCACCCATGTCGTGCAATGCCACAGACGTCAGAAGAGGGCGTCAGACTCCCCTGGAGCTGGAGTTAAGGATGGTTCGTAGCCGCCATGTGGGTGCTGGGAATCGAACCCGGGTCCTCTACAAGAGCAGTCAGTGCTTTTAACCACTGAGCCATCTCTCCAGCCCCAAGAGTCAGTATCTTATACTAAAACTATTGCAGGGACAAGATGGCTCAGCAGGTAAAAATGCTTGTCAACAAGCCTGAAGATTGGAGTTTGATCCTTGGATCCTGCATGGTGGAAGGAAAGAATCAGTTGACCTCCACATATATACTTACACACACACACACACACACACACACACACACACACACACACACATAAATGGAAAAAAAAAAAACTTCTTCATATGGATATGCATGTGGGTGTGCCTCATATGGGCCTGTTTCTCTGTGACTATCTAACACAGAACTTTAAGTGCGTTTAGCAACATGTGACTATCTTCAAGTCGTTTATGTCTTTCCTATACTATGCTTAGAGGAAAGGAAATATATGGATTTGGAGAAAGGCCAATGGCTTAAAAGCTGAACTTATTATTAGAATTTTCTCAGGAAAAGATAAGAAAAGACTCTTGTTTATATGTTTTATTGCTTTATCAAGAACATCTGGAAAACATTGTTACTCCATTTGTATTGTTTGCCTAAGAATTTTTTTTAAAAAAAGGAAATACCGAATAATAATATTTTCTTTTACAGAGCCAAATATCCCTCCCTATCTCTTAATTACAGATATTGATACAGATCTCACGGTCTTAAACCTGGGTTACAGTGGCTATGCACTGCGACAGGGTGTTGGATTTAGTAACTACAATTTTGTTAATAACAAATGTTCTCTGTGTGCCTCCATGTGTACATGTAGCATGCGTTTCAGAATGTGGGGCATAGAATGTGATAGAGAACACCTGGTCTACTCAGAGAGGTGTTTGTGGTCTTGGCATAGGTGGAGGTGATAACTGTATGGTTCTGACATTTTGGACTTAGTGCTTTAGGGTACTTAGTGCCCTAAGTTACTTAACCTGGTTTTGAGGATTTATTTGGCTTGAAATATGGAAAGCAGGTATGAGGGATGGATTAGTCATCTATTGCTGAGTAACAAATGATCCCCAAACTTAGCATCTTGAAACAGAACGTGTTTATAATCTCCCAGGTTCTATGGTTCTCTTAGTAGGCTAAGATCAAAGTGTTAGACAGGGTGATACTGATCTGAAGATTCAAACAGGTAAGGCTCATGCATGTGGTGTTTCTCTCTCTCTCTCTCTCTCTCTCTCTCTCTCTCTCATCTCTGTCTCTCTGTTTCTCTGTCTGTCTCTGTCTCTCTGTCTGTCTCTGTCTCTCTGTCTGTCTCTCTCTCTCTGTCTCTCTCTGTCTCTCTCTCTCTCTCTCTCTCTCTCTCTCTCTCTCTCTCTCTCTCTCTCTCTCTCTCTCTCTCTCTCTCTGTCTCTCTCTCTCTCTCTCTGTCTCTCTCTCCTTTCCACCCCCCAGGGAACAAATTTAGGACCTCATTTATGCTAGGCAAACACTCTATACCTCTAAGCTATACCCTCAGTCTCTCTTTCTTGCTTTCTTTTTTTAATTTTATTTTGAAATAAGGTCTTGCTAGGCTGCCTGGCTGGCCTTGAACTTGTGATCCTCCTGCTTCAGCCTCCTGAGTAGGTGGACTAACAGGTGATGCTACCAGGCCTGGCTGTCACACACGTAGTTCCTGAAGGCCTTGAGGGTCTTACAGTTTGAAGGACTGAGAGCCCTGTTCCTTGTTAGCTCTTAGGAGGTGGCTACATCTTCCCTGCCTGGACAGGTGGCAAGTTTGCTCTAGCAAAGTCACCAAGGATGTTGCTCAGTGGTTCAGTATGTGTTTAGAACATACCAGGCCCTATGCTCACTCCTCAATGCCACCAAAAAAAGGAGAAACAAAAGTCATCGGGAGAGAACCTGCCAGCCAGACGGAAGCTACCACGATCGTAGGAGTGACATCCATATCTCTTGCTGCATTCTATGGGTTGGAAGCTAGTTGCATCTGCCAGTGGAGAGATTATGCTAGGGCTGTGTCTACTGTACCTTGCCTGCTGGGGAAAGATGGCTTCTGTGTAGGTCTCATCATAGTCTGGAGCATGGAAAATCTGAGCCCTCAGTGATCTTGTCAGACCAACTACTGGGACTGTGTCAGGAATTCTGGGATGTCCTAGGTAAAGAGTGTAGACACAACATGAGTGGCTTAGAAACATGATTAATGTGAGGAGGCCATGTACAATCCACATGATGAGAAGAAACCATGACGCACACACGTGTAGCCAGGTGTGGTGGCACATGCCTGTAATCCCAGTACTCGGGTGGTAGAAGCAGAAGGATCAGAAGTTCAAGATCATCCTCAGCTGGGTAGTAAGTTTGAGGCCACCCTGGGCCGCACAAGCCTATCTCAAAAAACCAAACCAAACAACGAAAACAAACGGGTGTGAATCTCCATAGTGCTTCTGTCCAAAATGTTCTCACTTAAATCTCAACAAATCTTCAGATCTAACTTTCAGTTTACTGGAAACAAGGACAAAAGAACAAAAGAACAGATTAAGTAATCCCGGAAGGAAACAATCTGAGAAAAACCCCTTGGCCGCTTCTCAGGACAGCTGGCCAGGCCTCATCACTGAGCAAATCCAGAGGAGAAAAGGCGGGGATGGAGGTGGGTGTGGCTAATGTAGTCTCAAATGGAATTCAGTGGTCAGATTCCACTGTGTTTTTCAATATTTTATTTAACTTTAGAAAACATCAGATGGGTTATGTGCTGACACCATAACAAAGTTTGGGGGAGACACATCTCATACAATGATGCAAAACCCCAGTCATCACACCTATGAATCACAAAAAGCCTGGATCATGGTTTTTATTTATTTTTAAATTTATGTGTATGTGTGGGCACCTGCATAAGCTTATATGCACCACATGTGTGTAGGTACCCAAGGAGATCAGAAGATGACATTGGATCCTCTAGAACTGGAATTAAAAGCAGTTGTTAGCCACCATATGAGGTGCTGGGGATTGAACTCCAGTCCTCTGCAAGGGCAGAGAGCCCTCTTAACTACTGAGCCATCTCCCCAGCCCCATGGATCCTTATTTTTTCAAAAAGCAAAGAGTAAATGGGAAAGTTGAAATACAGGTTGGAAGCAGGGGTTGAGGATATTTGAGAACATGACATTGTCAGGTGATACTGCTACCATGGCTGTAGCGGGGAAATAGTCGCCGCTCCATATTCATGAGTTCCTAACCCATGGACTCAAGCAAAGTTGGTTGAAAAATTATTATTATTTTTTTTTGTCTTTTTGAGACAGGGTCTCCCTGTAGCCCCAGCTGTCCTGGAACTCACTATGTAGACCAGGCTGGCCTTGAACTCACAGAGATTTGCCTGCCTCTGCCTCCCTAGTGCTGGGATTAAAGGTGTGCACCACCATGCCCAGCTGAAAAATTATTTTTTAAAAATTCCAAAGCTGGACACGGTGGCTCATGCCTTTATTTCCAGCACTCGGGAGGCAGAGGTCTGTGAGATGGAGGCCAGCCTGGTCTGTATAATGAGTTCCAGGTCAGCTGTGGCTACAGGGAGACCCTGTCTGAAAACAAACAAACAAAAAACCAAAACCAAAACCAAAACAAAATTCCAGAAAGTTCCAAAAGCAAAACTTAAAATCACCACGCACCAAGTTCACTATGCTAAATTCATCGGCAGCCTATGGAGGTCCTCAGCCTCTGCCCGGCACAGTGTGGCTACTGTTCATAGTTCTGCCCACAGCAGCTGCATGTGTACTGAGTATGTGTGGACTTTCTTTCTTGCCCTTCTCTAAACAACTATTTAGATGTATGGAGGGGAGGATGAGTGGATTGTGTGCCTTGAACACTCACAGTCTTTGGTTCTCTGCAAGAAAGCTCTAGAGCCAGTGCCCTATGGACACTAAGACAACTATGCTGTTTCTTGGAAGGGTAGGATGAATTATTCAGGGGTAAAGGCTGCAATCCATCTTATAATGGCACAGAAAAATATGTATATAGCCTTATGTTAGGAGGCCACACTAGAAAAAAACAAAATAGATCAAGCCCTGGGAGTATGATCAGGCCAATGGGCCAATGGATTTTCTTTCTTTTTCTTTTAAGAAAATGTTTGACTTTTTTTTTTTTTTTTTTGAGACAGTGTCTTTCTATAGCCCCAGCTGGCCTGGAACTCGCTATATAGACCAGGTTGGCTTTGATCTCACAGCGATCTACCTGCCTTGGCCTCCCGAGTGCTGGGACTAAAGGCATGCGCCACCGTGGCCAGCTTGACTTTTTAATAAATATTTAAAAGCTTATTTTCTTGTTTGGTCTTAGTCTTGGCCAAGCTGTGTCTTTTCCCTCCAGCTAGCACTGGGCTCACCGCAGCAGCTACTCCATAGGTTCTTGTTGAACTAGATGTGCTCTTGGACATGCAGCCTTCTCCTGGCCCATGTGATTATGAAGTGAAGGCTTGCTTTTGTAAAAAAAAAAAAAAAAAAAATGCAAGTAAAATCTCTAGTGATAGAGATCTGGAGGCAGAGGCTGGTTCTTCTGCTCATGATACTCTTGAACCCAGGATCCTGATCCTTCATCCTGGCTGGGAGGGACTTCAGATTTCCTGTAGGTGGCCCTAATAGCCTCCAACAGAAAGGATAGAGTGGCACTGATCACACCTATCTTTCTCCCAGAGAACTTTCTCTGGTGCAATGAGGTTAAAAACTGAATCACTGGAGCTGGTCACTGTGACATACGCCTTTAGTCCCAGCACTTGAGAGGAGAGGCAAGCAGATCTCTGCGAGTTCCAGGCCAGTCTGGCCTATATAGTGAATTCTAGGTCAACTGGGGCTACAGGGAGACCCTGTCTCAAAACAAAACAAAAAACCTGGAACAATTCAGCAAAGGAAGCCTGAACCCAAAGGAAGCCTGGATGGCAATTCTTAGCTATTCTACCCTCTACCAGGGGTAAGCAAACAAGTAAGGGGTTAGGAATTGGGTTCTAAAGCAGCTAACAGATTTTGCTTCTAACCATCTCTGGTAATATCTAAATGTACTTAAGAGCAGATTTCCTTGGAAGCTATCTATAAACATTAAAACAAAAAACCTGAAAAATAAATTGAAAGTCACTGAATTTACTGTGGCCTATAGCATTAAATTCCACCTGTAAATATTTAGCAAGCCACAGATTTATACAACTCCACACCACACACTGGGCTAAAATCTTAGTTTAGAAAAATGAATAAGGACTGCTGTGTATCCTCAGAAAGTTTATAGTATAGTAGTTGCAAAAGGTCTACAAAAAGTAGTTATGTAGGAAAGATCCTACAAACACGTACACACGAACAGTGTTCTCTGTGGGCTATAGTAGACCAGGCTGAGGACTCAGAACTGTTTTAGTGTTTTGGCTTCAGCAGCTGGAAGAAGAGAAAACAACACAGTAAATGGGGAAGTGGGCACCAGGGCGCCTGCCACCCTCTCACACAACCACTAGTGTGAGAAAATGTGTGGATGACTTGCAATGCAAACCTGGCATCGGGAGCCCCTTTATCACCATACTCTTACAACGTTTCTAATCTTGTAAGCATGGTATACATTTTGCATTCAGTTTCTTAACTATGTAGCCCAGTGCCTGGAATTGCATCCATCTGCTAGTACTTGGGATTTTGTTTGTCCAGAATGATCCAGACATAACTTATGACAGCAGATTTGTACCTGGAAATCCTGGAGTTGGCATGGCATGTAAGCTCAGTAGTCATCTAGACAGCCTGGCCCAAACCTAAAGGAAAACAATATTTGTGTGGAAACGTCCCAGGACCACACCGAGTGCCCAGAGCCTGGCACTGCTGCAAGGAACCAAGAACAGAAGGAAAAGTTCCCTCATCAGGAAAGACTGAAATCACCTCATGTGTGCCAGACTGAGAGTGATCACAGTGACATCGGCACGTTAAAACAAATTCAAGGAAAAACAAACCCTCACCTCTCCTTTTTTGGTCACTTCAGCTTTTCTCTGGTGGCTTTAAAAATGTCTTTTCTTCCATGACACGATAGGAAAGGCACTTTTGGAGCTGTAGCGTAGTTATAAATGACTCTCCCACAACTGTTTTTTATTTCCATTTTGTTTCACTGACTGAGAATGTAAATTGAACTCTAGTGCTATTGTGCTTTGTTCTGCCTCTCTGTGTGGAAATGTGTTGTGAATTAAAGTCCGTGGGCAAACCAGAGCGGTCCTGAATATCACCCTGCAGCTTTTAAAGGGCCCAAGAGCCAAGAAAAGACAGAGCGCAGTTTTATGAGCCCCAGATGGTGCGGTGGGTGTCGCGGATGTCTTTATGTGGGGAGGTCACGGGTTCAGGTTCCATCTGGACAGAACTCTTCGTATCTAGAGTAGAACGACGGGGGCTTGGGTAGGAAAGCAGCCACCTGCAGGGGAGGCACTTCGCCTTCCTGGCCTGGCCAGTGTCGCCACCAGTGCCCATTCGTGTCGCTGTAGGGAGAAATGATTGAGAACAAAGGAAAATCAGGAATTATCTCCCTGTCATCTTCTGTCTCCGCCCACTGTGTTGCGAGATCCTTGGTTCAGCTCGTCTCTTGCTGGTTACTGGGTGTCAGTCTGGTCGGTCTTTGACTCACTCCTGAAGCAAGAACCAATTTCACTTTAGGCTGGCCAGGGGTGCTGACCTTTTGACATTGGCATGTAAGGATGTCATCTACAAAGTTCACAGAATCATGAAATTGAGTTACAAAGTATTGCAAAAAAGGCACCTCATAATGTTTTAAGTAAGTTTACTATTTTGTGTTGGGCCACATGCCACATTCATAGCCATCCTGGGCCTCATGGGGCATGGGGGAGGGGATGGGGATTGACAAGCCTGCTCAGGCCTTCCCGATACAGTGGTCTTTGGAAAGGGAATCATCCAAAGGAAGTTTCTGAGACCAATCTTTGCTCAGTATAGCAGGCACAAATGCTTCCTGGTGACACATTTGATTTGACTTGAGAATAATATTGATGTGGCAAAACTATAATGTTTTACTGTCATCTTCTTAATTCATACATGTCCCCTCCCTCCCTCCCTCCCTCCCTCTCTCCCTTCCTTTCTTCCTTCCTAACAGAGTCTTACTATGTAGCCTGGCTGGCCTGAAATTTGCTATGTAGACCAGGCTGACCTCAAAGTTACAAAGATCCATCTGCCTCTGCCTCCCAAGTGCTGGGATTAAAAGTGTGTGCTACCATACCAGGCTCATCATTTTTTTAAATTTAAAAAGCTTTTGGAGCTGGGGAGCTTTATCAGTGGATAAAGCAGTTGCTGTGTAAGCCCGAGGACCAGAGTTTGGATCCCCCAACGCTATGTGGATGCCAGGCAGGCATGGCAGACATGTAGACTCTCAGTACTCAGGAGAGAGAGACATGGATGGGATCCCTGGGGCAAGTTGGTTAGCAAACTAGGTGAACTGGCAAGCTCTGTGTTCAAGTGAGACTCTGCCAAGATCATAAAGCTAGAGAGTGATCAAGGAAGATACCTGATATCAACCTTTGACCTCTGCATGCATGCACATGCACATATACCACACACACATACATATACTTGCCGAAACACAAAAAACCCACAAACCTTTGATGGATGTGGTGGCACACAAATGTAATCCTAGCACCTGGAAGGCAGAGGCCAGAGGATCAATGCAAGTTCTGCAAGTTCAAGGCCACCCTGGCCAGCCTGATCTACTTATTGAGTTCCAGACTATCCAGGGCTACATAGTGAGATTCTGTCCCAAACAAATGAACAAACATCAACTTTAATTGGTATGAAGCATGCATCATCTTTAAAGTGCCATCTAAATTTTTTTTTTTTTGGTCTTTTTGAGACAGGGTCTCCCTGTAGCCCCAGCTGTCCTGGAACTCACTATGTAGACCAGGCTGGCCTTGAACTCACAGAGATCCGCCTGCCCCTGCCTCCTGAGTTCTGGGATTAAAGGCGTGCACCACGCCGGCTTCATCTAAATTTTTTAAAGATTTATTTTATTTTTTAAATATAACTCATCTTTGTTATTTGTTGATTTTATTGTGTGTATTTCATACAGAACATCCCAAACAATCTTATTTATCTATATACCCACTTCCCAAATGGCACTCTCCTATAGCCTCCCCACCCCGCTAGAGCCCATATACTCTGTCATCCCTGTCACTGTCCACTGTGTGTCAGTGCCCCCAGCTGTTCCCCAGTGCATTTATAAATATGTGCCTATGTGTGTTTACACATCAATGCAGTGTCCAAGGAGACCAGAAGAGGATCCAGTGAACCTGGAGTTACATGCCATTGTGGGTCACCTGAAGTGGGTAGTGGGAACTGAGCTCCAGTCTTCTGCAAGAGCAAAAAGAACTCTTAACTACTGAGCCATCTCTCCAGCCCCCAAAGTAATGCCAGTGCACCCTCAACTCAGTGTTTCAGGATTTTTTTCCATGACCAGGTATTAAACCTAGGACCTCATATATGCTGGTCAAGTGTACCACTGAGCGGTCACCTTAACCAATTTTTTGGTCTTTTTGAGACCGGGTCTCCCTGTTAGCCCCAGCTGGCCTGGAACTCCCTATGTAGACCCAGATGGTCTTGAACTCACAGGGATCCACCTGCCTCTGCCTCCCAAGTGCTGGGATTATATGTGTGCACCACCACGTCTGGCCACCTTAACCATTTTTAAGAATACACTCTAGCAGCCTTAATAGTTACTACATCACCTAGCACCTGACTCACAGTCCCAGCAACCTTTAAAAAACAGGATCTCATTATGTAGCTGGCTTTGAACTCTGGATCCTCCACCCCAGTCTCCCAAATGCTGGAATTATAGGCATGTACCATCTGACAATCTTTATTCACATACTTTTGCCGATTTTTAGGTATGGCCTAAGCCCAGCATTCTGAGCTTAGTCCATGAGGTGATGGGAATATTTTTTCCTCTATTTGTCTTAGGTTCATTGATTGGGGCTTTGTACATTAAGATAGCAACAAACAGATTAACAAGAGAAAAACATCAACACATGCTGTACATCCACATGGGAGCACTGAGCAAGACAGCCTCAAAGCAAGCTTAGAATTTGGGTTTGTTTAGCATCTTAACAAAGAACAATGAGTTGTAGAAAAGGCACCAGACAAAGGAAAAGGACAGGGCTCCAAGCAGCAGCAGGCTGAGGGAAAGTATATGGAGGGGAAAGAAGAGGTGACCTTATGTCTGTTGTATAGGACCCTCCAATGCCTCCCCAGGCTGATGGAGTGTGTTGGTGATTAACAATACCAGCTCTGTCTGCTCAGAGAGGCACTTTAAAACATTTAAAAATATTTACTTATTCATTGTGTTTATGTGTGTGTGCACACATGTGCATTTTTACCAGTTCAGGTCCTGCTTTAAAAAAAACAAAACAAAACAGGATAAGGGGGCTGGAGAGATGGCTCAGTGGTTGAGAGCACTGGCTGCCCTTGCAGAAGACCTGCCTTCAAATCCCAGAACCCACATGGCAGCTAGCAACCATTCATAACTCCAATTCTAGGGGATCTGACACCCTCTTCTGTCCTCCATGGACATTGAACAACAGGAGAACTTACATGCAGGCATAACACTCATACACATATAAAAAATAAATTAAATAAATAAATACTGAAAAAAAACAGGCTAAGGAACCAGGCATGGTGGCACATGACTTTGAGAATCCTTGCACTCAGGAGACACGGGCAGGATCTCTGGATCTCTGAGATCAAGCCTAGTCTGGTTTATATAGCAAGTTCCAGGCCAGCAGAAGTTACAGGGAGACCCCGTCTCAAAACAAACAACAATAAAAACAGGTTGAGGATCTGGAGAGATGGCTCAACAGATCCTAGATGCTCTAGAGGACCTGGATTTGGTTTCCAGTACCCACATCGTAGCTTACAATCCTCTTTAACTCCAGTTCCAAGAGTTCCTATGCCCTCTTCTGACTTCTATGGGCCCTGCATGCACATGGGGCACAAACATACATGTAGGCAAACACTTGTACACATAAATAAGTCTTTAAAGAAAAAAAATAAAACAGGATGAGGGCAAACCCCTTGGCCACATCTGCTCCCTCACAGTTACCTTTGGTTCAAAATAGTCCTTATGCCAAAGTGCTTATGTTGACCAGTGTTCTGTCAGCCTTTATCCGGTCTGGAGTTCTCTGCCCTAACTTTAGCCTATACAAGGGAAAGGAAAACATTTCTTGAGTGTGTTTTGGGAGAAGCCTATGGCATCTCATTGCTGTGCAAACTTTGGAAGTAACAGATTGCCCAGGAAAACTGTGTATTCCTCCACCATCCTCAGATCTACTTGGATGGCTTGGGTGGAGCTAGGGAGGTGTGATGGTTTGAATTAAAATGTCCCTATAAGGCTCCAAGTATTTGGACATTTTGTCCCCAGATGGTGGTACTGTTTGGGGCGGTCTCAGAAGGTGTGGCTATCCTGGAGGAAGCACGTCACTGGTGGTGGGCTTAGAGAGTTCTTAAGCCTTACTGGATCTCCAGTTGCTCTCATGCTTCCTGTGTCAGCTTAATGATGTGAGAGCTTAACTTCTGCTGCTTCTCCTTCAGCCACCTCCAGCCACTATGCCTCCCCGCCATGACAGACTATAATTCCCCTGGAACCGTAAGCTCAAATAAACTCTTCCTTCTATAAGTTGCTCTGGGTCAGTGTTTCTATCACAGCAACAGGAAAGTAAGTAATAAAGTAATTAGTACCAGACAGTGGGCTGTTGGCTGTGAAGAACCTGACCATGTAGGGTTTTGAAGAAATGTGGAAGACTTTGGAAGTTTGCACTAAAAAAGTGGTTGATTGCTGTAAGTGGAGCTTAACAGGCCATTCTAATAAGCACCTGGAAGAAAATAGTGCTGAGAACAATGTAGTTCCAGAGGGAAATAAGGACTTAAGCATCATTTGGGATATTTTGGCAAAGAGTCTGACTGGAGTCTTCCCTTGACCTTTTAAAAAGCTTGCCTGAGGCTAAGTTGAAAAGCAATAGACTAATTTCTCTGGTGGAAGAAATTTCAAGACAGCCTAATGTAGAAATGGTGGCATGGATATTAATGGTGAAAATTATGCAGATCTACAGTGAAAAAGAGCAAATGTGGCAGAAAGAAATACAGTTTGGATTGAAAAAGAGTACTTAGAAGATAAATGTTGGAACCTTGGCCTGTGCTGGAGAGGATCCCTTTGATAAGGAGATTAAAGTGATTAAGGAGGGGCCTAGAGATTCAAACTTAAACAATGGAGAGAATGCCTCCAGGGCAAGACCACACCCAGTTAAGCCTCCAACTTGTGAAAGGAAAATGCTAAGGGACCACTGAAGAGAAAAGCTTCTAAAATGGATAAAGCAGGCTGGAGTACATCCCAAACTTGCAGTCAGACTTGGCAGTGTTGTTCACCTGGCTGGCTTTAGAAGCATGAAAGATGCAAGAGTGAAGGGGTCATCAATTCTTTCTCTATGGTTTCAGAGAGCCACTGAGGCCAGGCAGCATGCAGCAGGGATTCCTCTACATAAAGAAGGCCTTGATAAGGCCATTGCATGAAGCTGTGAAGGTGAAGCCTGGTTGTTAATGGAGACCTCAAGAAGATGTTCATGATACCAGAACTGTGATGCATCTGCCAAGAAGACCTGCATACAGGGAGTGGTACCAGTCCAAGAGAAAGATGTATGTTGCACACAGCAAAGCTGGAGAGGCTGAGCCATCTAAGCGCTTTGGAAGTAAAGTCCCAAAAGTCAGACATGGAGCTACTGGATTTGGTATTTGTCACGCTGGTTTTTGGTCTTGTTTTGGTCTGGTATTTCCTTACTATGCTTCTGTTCCTCCTTTTTGGAATGGTAATGTGTATTCAGTTCCACTGTATGTTGGGAGTATGTAATTTGTCTTTTGATATTATATTACATGGGGCTTACAGTTAAGATATTTCCCTGAATCTCAGAAGAGACTTTGGACTGTGGCTTTTGAATAGTATTGAGACTAATATTGAATATGGGTACTTTTAAAGTTGGACTAAATGCATTTTGCATTTTATATGATCACAAGCCTATGAGGGCCAGGGGGTGGAATGTGATGGATTGAATGAGAATGCCCCCCATAGGATCCAAGTATTTGGACATTTTGTCCCCAGATGGTGGCACTGTTTTGGGAGGTTTTAGAAGGTGTGGCTATCCTGGAGGAAGCAAGTCACTGGGGGTGGGCTTAGAGAGTTCTAAAGCCTTGCCGGATCTCTAGTTGTTCTCTTGTTTCCTGTGCCTGCTGGAAGATGTAGAGCTTAGCTTCCACTGCTCCTCCTCCAACCACCTCCAGCCACCACACCTCCCTGCCAAGATGGACTGCAATTCCCCTGGAACTGTAAGCTCAAATAAATTCTTCCTTCTAAAGTTGCTCTGGGTTAGTGCTTCTATCAGAGCAACAGAAAAGTAACTAATACAGGAAGATATGAAGCAAAATAAACATCAGAAAGTGCAGCGCTGGGGATGTAATTCACTTGGTAGAGTGACCACCTAAGTGTGCCCCAGGCCTGAATTCTACCCCAGCACTGCATTAACTGGGTCTCAAGTATCCCAGACTGTCCTCTGCTTTCTATGTAGCCAAAAATGACTTTGAACTTCTGATCTCCTTTTTTTAACCTCCTGAGTGAGGGGATTAGAGGTGTGTGCCACCATAACCAGCTTACTATCTGTCTATCATTTGACTTAGCATTCCAGGAAAGGTGTTGTGTGTAGCCCTTTCCCAGTCCAGCCAGGATCTTGAGAACATTGTGATGCCAGACATTTTAAATGATGGAAACTGTAGGGGATACAAGAGTTTTCTTCTTCACTGTGAGGGTTCCACCAAGTCTGTAAGCTAATGGTAGGCAGACTAATGGGAGAGAAGGTGTAAAAATTCATTATAAGCATGGGGCAACAGAAGAAAGCAAAGTGAGTATCCCAAATCCCAGAGGGGCTGAGAAACTTCTACATGATCACAGGAGAGAGGGAAGGAGGCAATAGAGAGGAACAGGAATGAACTTAGAGAAAGATGAATGGGTCCTCAGAGGGTAGGAGATCATCTGGGCAGGTGTTAACATCCAGGTGACCATTTGGGTGGGTGTCAGATCCAGTCGCTTCTCCTGGGATTAAGTTACTCCTCCATGGTTGGTGAGATTTCCAGGGACGAGACTCATGACAGTGGAGTCCTTGTTGGGGCTTATCCGTAGGCAGGGGGGGAGCTCGTGCATAGACTCCTTCTCAACTGCCTTTAGTAGAAAGTCCAAAACGGTATATTTTGGGATGACATTTCCTCAACTCCTTCAAACACATTTTAACCAGTTTGCCCATACATCTTTGGAGATATCTTCATTTATGCTTCTGCTTAGGTCACAGGCCAGCTTCACGTGAACATGAGCCAATTCTCTTGTTATCTACAACCAGCATCTTCTGAATTTTTTATAGAGCAGAGCAAATAAATCCCTACCTCAGTTTTCATGGGGCTGCAGTAGTTTTGCTGGGGAGAAGCAGCCAGATCACACAGATCCGTGACAGCAAATGGACAGCAGCTGCCTGTGGGAGTTCAGTCTTGAGGCTCTAGTATGAAGGACTCATCTTCCATGTAGCCATTGCTTTGTACATATATGTATGTGTGGGGTGGTGGGGATTAAACCCAGGACCTGTGCATATTAAGCAGATGCTCTACCAATTACTTAACACACCATAACACCTAACCTTTAAATTTCCTTATTTTGAAATAATGTTAGATTGGGGACTGGAGAGATAGCTCAGCCTAATGTACTTGGCAAGTTTCAGGCTTCTCTCAAAATATGAGTGGACCATACCTGAAGTTGTTCTCTGGCCTCCATGTGCACAACCCACACAGAAGCACATGCACCTATACAGGCACATGCACATACACATTCTCTCTGTCTCTATTTCTGTCTCTCTGTCTCTGTCTCTCTGTCTCTCTCTCAGAGACATACACAATCAGTCATACATACACTCACATACATACCCGTAAGTGTTTGTCTTGGAATGTTTGATGGACAAGTAGAACCCGGAATCCTTGTACCCCAGCTTCCTCAGCGCTGGCATCTTGTGTAACAGAGCACTGTGACAAACTAGGGAAACTAGTATTCATCTGATGCCTCTCACAAGCCACAGACCTGACTGGAGCTTTGCCAGTTTCCTCACCAGTGTCCATTCAGAATTGCCTTGAGTTTAATCCTCCCAGCTCCTTCATCTGCTCCAAGTGTGAGACAAATCCTCTCTCTCTCTGCATCGCCCGTCTTTGGTGTACTCTTGAAGAACTCTAGCCAGTTCTTCCTACAGAACGTCTCTAGATTGCAAGCTTCTGATGTTTTCTCCTATTCCATTGAGCACTGCCTAAGTATCACTGCACCCTCAGCATGGTGGCCCCATCAGGCTCACCCTCCCCACAGGCACCTCTTTATCTCGGTGATGTCTAGGGCCTGTGGCACCTGTTGAATTTTTCCCTTTATAGTGTCATCATCAAGGAGGGGTTTGTTCTGAGACAGCAAACATCCTGTTTCCCTTCAGATGATTCCCTCCAGTGTTAGTCTCCATGCCTGAGTCATGACCACCCCAGGTGCCTAATGGTAACCTTCTCTCCCTGCCTTGGTTCTTTCTTCTCCATTTATTTATTCATTTATTCAGTCTTTAACTTATATCTTTGTGAATCTATTGGTCTTATTTTAATACCACTGTCACTACTCATCTAGTCTCTTAGGCTGGCCCTGGCTGCTTCTCAGGGCTAGAGCTCACCTCTGTCCTGGAGTGAGGCACTGTGAATTGGCTCCACCCTCACATGAAACCGTGAACCTTTCATCCTCCACCACAGTGGGTTTTCTGTGGGGAAGTCACTGGATTTACTGTAGTACCTTAATATAATACATTTACTATTTTTTCTTAATTTAATGATCTTATTTCTTTATTATTTCAGATATATATATATATATAGCCTCCTTCCATCTTCTTTTTCCCATGCCTGACACTGAGGTCTCACTAGGTTCCTCCCTGGGATTACCTCATCTATTCCTGGATCTTCAGGTTGCCCCATTCCTAGGTTTTGAAACAACAATCTTAAAACTTTTTAGAATTACATTTTATTTATATATTGTGTGTGTGTGTGTGTGTGTGTGCATGTGGAGGTCAGGGGTCAACCTTGAGTGTCCTTCCTCAGGAGCTGTCCACCTTGTGTTTTCAGATAGGGTCTATCATTGGGACCTGGGATTCATTGATTTGACCAGGCTAGCTGGCCAATAAATCCCAGGGATCCACCTGTCTCAACCTCCCAGTGTTGGGATTACAGATGCATGTTGTCACACCCAGAATTTTACATGGGTGCTGGGGATCCAAACTCAGGTCCTCTGCCTTGTGCATACCAACTAAACCATCTCCCCAGCCTCTCACAATAAAATATTATTTTAAATATTTTATAATGTAACTGTTAAACCCTGTCCAAATGGGGTGGGAAAAAAAATCTCACTGTGCTGGGGAGACACAAGGAGGTTACCCTTCCTGGCTCTGGCATGCACAATGGCTTCCCCTGGGCACTCATTGGCAGTGTTTATGCATTAGGATGTTGTTAGGTAAATTATTTTGATACCTTGTAAAAATGTACAAATTTTATTCACAGTTCTCCTTTAGAAAATAATACCACCAGGAAAATGTGATCTGTTGAAATTTCCCCCAATACAGTAAAGAATTTTAATTTACTTATGTTTTGGCTTTGAGAAAAAGGATTGCTTAAACAAATTCCCTCAAGACCTTGGCATGTTATGGACCAAGTACTGGATCAAATTAACCAGGCCGTGTTTCCTTACCTAAGTGTAACTGGGTAAGACTATTAGTATTGTGTGAAACAGCATTTGTTCACCATATTTTGTTAAAACCCTGAATGGAGTTTTACCTAATATTAGGTTTAATTCAGAAATTTCTTTTAAAACATTTTTTACAGTTTATTTTTATTTTATATATTTGAGTGTTTGCCTACATGTATGTAAATGTACTATAAGCATGACTGGTACCCTCGGAGGACAGAAGAAAGTGTAAGATCCCCTGGAGCTAGAGTTACAGGGGGTTGTGAGTTACTGCGTGGATGCTAGAAACCAAACCCCGGTCCTCTGTAAGAGCAGTCAGTGTTCTTAACCACTGAGCCATCTCTTCACCCCCCAGGAAATTCTTTTGATAGAAATAAATCCTAAGGAAAGAAAGAGCTGACTTGCACAAATTGTCCTCCATACCTGCACTGTCACACACACACACACACACACACACACACACACACACATACACACACACACACACATGAGAGATACACATAAATACATAAATGTAAAAAATAATTTAAGAAGTAAACCTTGAAAACATTGTTATTCAAGAAAGCCTGGAATTCTAGTTGATGCAGTGAATGCAGGGGCCTTAAGTCATCTATTCTTGAAGTTCTGAGATTGAAGAACAGAAGGCCCCTCCCAGGAGGTAGGCAAAGGGATTTAGTGGGAGGATTCCCTGGTCCTGTTTCCAGGTCCTCAGATCCTGGTGGTGTGGACTTGTCATCTGTGACTGTGACCTGAGAAACCTCAGACCCAGGCCTGCCAGCCCCGATCCCTCAAGGATGCTCCTGCTAGGTCTGCATTACTCAGAGGCCTCCGGAAAAGCAGAACAAGGACATACTGTTATCCAGAGATGTAAATGATCTCTGAAGCAAGCAAGCATTGACTTGAGGTATTTGAATTGCTATTCTGGGAGCACAGGTTCTAGTAGAAACCAGAATGTGATCTGTTAAGAAGTTTAGAGAGTTAAAAAGAGCAGGAAGAATTTACATAAATGACATAGGTTGTCTGTCAAGAATTATGATATTTGTAGGGGTTGGAAAGATGACTCAGTGGTTAAGAGCACTGGCTGCTCTTGCAGAAGACCTAGGTTAGAGTCCCAGTACCCACATGGCAGCTAACAGTTGTTCATAATTCCAGTTCCAGGGGAATCCAACACCCTCTTGTGAATCCTCCGGCATTACACGACATGGGTGCACTTACACACGTGCAGGCAATACACTCATACACAGGAAAATAATAAATAAAATATTTTTAAAAAGAATTATGATATTTATAGGGACTGGAGAGGTGGCTCAGTGGCTAAGAGTACTGGCTGCTCTCACAGATCTGGGTTCAGATCCCAGCACCCACATGATGGCTAACAACCATTTGTAATTCCAGTTTCAGGGGATCCAACACTCTCTTCTGGCCCCCTGGAGCACTGAGCCACATAGGTGCACTTACATGCAAGCAGTACACTCATATGC
The DNA here is from genome assembly GCF_000622305.1 of Nannospalax galili. Classification (NCBI taxonomy): domain Eukaryota; kingdom Metazoa; phylum Chordata; class Mammalia; order Rodentia; family Spalacidae; genus Nannospalax; species Nannospalax galili. The sequence goes on along the minus strand of NW_008350126.1, from coordinate 2,903,893 downwards.
ATAAAGTAAAAGTAAAGGGGCTGGAGAGATGACTTAGTGGTTAAAAGCACTGGCTGCTCTCCCAGAGGACTGATTCCCAGCACCCACATGGCAGCTGACAACCATCTGTAACTCCAGTTCCAGGGAATCTGATGCTCTCTTCTGACCTCTGTAGGCATTACAGGACAACATGAGAGCAGCTAACTATATGCAGGCAATACATTCATACACATAAATAAAAATAAAAATAATAAATAATATATTTAAAAATAAAAGTAAATAAAGTTTTTTAAAGAAGAATTATTACCTTCAAGTCCAAAGCACTCGTTAGCACATAATCCATATTCTTGTGAAAGTGTCTGGGCTGCAGACTCAGGGAGGCAAGTGCTTCTGCCCTGTGGTGTAGTGGGGAAGGGAAATAGTGGAGACTCCCCATCTACTGACTATCCACACAAGCAAAATTCACCCAAGGAACTCCTGCAGTGCAGGCCACTGGAAAAGCAAAACCAAAAAGTTGTGTCTGCCAATTTGGGAGAGAGAGCTTAAGGTTTGTTCTTTAATCATTCATTTATTTATTTTTTTGTCATGTTGGGAATTGAAATCAGGGCCTTGTGCATGCTGTGCAAGTGCTCTACTACTAAGCCACATCCTCAGACTGTTAAAGATTTAAGCTGGTGGTTTGTTCGGTAAACTAACCTTGCTTTGGATGAGCCTCTTTGAAGACTCTCAGGCTATAAAGGAGTTATTTGCTACCCTTTGGGACCATGATGGTTAATGACTGGGTTAAGAGATGCCCAGACTGGTAAAGCAGGATTCTGAGTGTGTTAACAAGGGTGTTTCCAGAAGGTACTGGGATTTGAGTCAGTTGAATAAATGTGCCTCCAGACTGTGAGTGCCTGCACAGAGCAAAGAGTTGCTGTCTCCCTTGAGAGGTTGGGCCCTCTTCTCCTTCCCCTAGACACCCAAACTCTGGGTCCCCTGGCCTTTGTTCTCCTGGACATGCACCAAGGGTCCACTGAGGGGTGCCAGGGGCTTTCCTAGGCCTCCTTGCTCACAGCTGGTGAAAGCCTCAGCTTCCATAATCCTATGAACCAATTCCTTTAGCATGCTCTCTGTTCTCTCTGACACGTACTGTGAAAGAACATTGACAAGACAGACTCCCTTGTTAACAGGCTCCATCTCTTGTGGTGACCGTTCTGTGAACTTGCTGATGTGCCAAAGGGAGAGGTGTTTGCTAAGAAGGAGCATCCTGGGGATTTGCATAAACAGACTTCGATGGAGCAGCAGGATAGTCAGGCTGGACTCCACTCTATCCCTGTGCTGCAGAATTAAATCTCCTCTAACCCCAATTCTTTTTTTAAAATTATTTATTCAATAACCACATGATTAGAAGAAGCATTTCATTATAGCATTAACATATTCAACAACAATTTCCAGAGCAAAGATACATCTCTTTCTCTTTCAAAATTGGCTGTAGTTTTTAGGTTCATAGTTGAATTATACAATATTGAACTTAGTATAAACCCTATAAGACATAAAATCGAATGAGGTTTTAACCTTTAAAAAAGATCTCCATTTCATTTTAAAATATACTGTTTCATACAGAAAAACTCATTTTTAATTATAATTTTATGATTGACACTTAGATGTTTGCACATGTGTTTCTAATCTCTATGTATCCGATTATTACTAGTCACAGTCGGTTACACTCAGATCCGTGGCACCTGAGTACGGATCAGGTAGATTTCAGTGGTAATGTTTTTCACATCTACTAATTCACATGAAGTGAATTCCTCAACTATAGCTCATTTTTTATTTGTTAATTTCTTCTGTGTGCATTTCATACAGAACATCCCAAACAATCTTATCCATCTGTATACCCACATCCCAAATGGTACCCTCCCATAGTACCCCCCCCAACTGGTGCCCATATACTCTGTCATCCCTGTAACTGTCCACTGTGTTGTCGGAGCCCCCAGCCATTCCCCAGTGCTGGTCCATCTGCTGAATCTAGTCAGCTGATCTAGAGTTCCTTGTTTTAGGAAGATCAGCTCTTCCTCATCTAGCAGCAATCAGTTGCCAATATTCCTTTAGATAAGATTGGGGTCTGCTGTTCATTGTTCCACTTCTAGGCTGGGTTACTGTCTGGGAGTCTCTTGGGCTGACCTGGCCAACAACTGAAAGGAAGGTATCTCCTATCTGGCATTGTTTCTTGTTATGTAGCCTTTAGCTATACACATGGACTCAAAGAGTTATATTGACCCCTTTAATCTTGGGTTATACTTTCCTATTGTGTGTTTAAGACCATACAGTTGGCCCAGATGAACCATTTTATTTTTACTGTTAAGGTTGTTTGAGGTTCTGTTCCTTAGGGGTCACATGGGTTTGGGAGGAGCCCCTAGCTCCTTTCTTTTACCAGTTCCATCCATGTGAAGATAAGTCAAAGGTCCTACTTGACCATGGCTGGCTTCACTTGGAAGCAGGGAGGAAATGTTTCCTGTGTTGACCCTCCTCTTTGTAGATGGGACACTGGTTCAAGTCCATCTCATGGGGCCTCCATGGCCTCTGTGATCAAGATGACAGGTGACTCACCACACAGGGCACTTTGAGAGATGCTCATAGTGCCCTGGAACTTAGGCAACCTAGGAGGGCAAGGAGCAAAAACAGTCCTTTATGTCCCTCTGACCAAATTAGGATTGGCCTCAAAATATGGCTCTAAAACATCCAAGAAGGTTAGTTCCACCAGTCTGGTACTTTGAATTACCATTTATCATTAAGATAAAGCTTGGGCAAAGACCAAACATTCACAGATAAACCTTACGTAGATATATATTATATCACTTGAGCTAGTTATATGTATAATTTTGTCAGTAGGTTGTTCAATTAATATGGTTCCCTCTGGATTTTTAAAACTAGCTAGGCATTATTTATCTCTTTCATTGTCTCACCCTTCCACCATGGTTTCCCCATTTAAAGTGCTCCAATTTTTCCCATTTCTCCCTTAATAATACCCTTCTTTATGGTCCTACCTTCCTTGAGCTCCTTCTTTCCCTTTATCCCCTAGATTCCTTGTATATCCTCCTTCCCCCCCTTCCCTTAAAATAACCCCATTTTTTGCCCGTATCTCCCTTATTAATGCCTGTTTCCTACTGTTCTTCTCTTTCAGATTCTTTCTTTCCCTTTACCTCCCTGGTTCCTTTCCATTATCCTGGTTCCTGTAGTTATACTTATTAAAAGGACCTGGAATTTTAAAGTATTTGGTACTAGGATCCACATATGAGGGAGAACATATGTCATTTGTTTTTTCTGAGTCTGTGTTACTTTCACTTAGTATAACAGTTTCTAGTTCCATCCATTTACCTTCAAATTTCATGATTTCATCTTTCTTTACTGCTGAGTAAAACTAGATTGTATAAATGAACCACATTTTCATTATGCACTAGTCAGCTGAGGGACACTTAGGTTGTTTCCATCTCTTAGCTATTGTGGAAAGAGCAGTAACTAACATCGATGCACAAATGTCTCTGCAATAGGATGAGTTCTTTGGGTATATGCCAAGGAGTGGTATAACTGGGTCAAATGGTAGGTTCATTTGTAGTTTTTTAAGAGTTCTCCACACTGCTTTCCATAGGGGTTGTACAAGTTTGCAATCCCATAAGCAGTGGATGAACATTCCCCTTTCCCCACATCCTCTCCAACATTTGGTATCATTTGTTCTCTTGATCTTAGCCAGTCTGACTGGGGTAAGATGAAATCTTAAAGTGGTTTTAATTTGCATTTCCCTAATTACTAATGGATGTTGGCACTTTTTAAAAGATGTTTCTTAGCTATCTTGGTTACTTCTTTTGAGAACTCTTCTGTTCAGATCCTTTTAATTGGGTCATTTGTTTTCTTGAGTCTTTGTTTTTTGACTTCTTCATATATTGTGAATGTTAAACCTCTATC
>NW_008350126.1:2877532-2899480 GCF_000622305.1 Nannospalax galili | reverse complement strand
CCCGGCATTGCTCTTAGTGCTCAGGGTTGTTTTGGCTATCTGAGGTCTTTTGTGCTTCCATATGAATCTTAGGATTTTTTTCCAATTCTGTGAAGAATGTTATGGGGATTTTGATTGGCATTGCATTAAATCTATACATGGCTATTGGTAGGATGGTCATTTTCACAATATTAATTCTTCTAATCCATGAGCATGGGAGGTCCTTCCATCTTCTGATGTCTTCCTCAATCTCTTTCTTTAAAGATTTAAAATTTTCATTGTACAGGTCTTTAATGTCTTTGGTCAGGTTTATTCTGAATTTTTTTTTTTTCAGCTATTGTGAAGGGGAGTGTTTCCATGTGCTCTTTGTCTGACTGCTTGTTATTAGTATGTAGAAATGCTACAGACTTTTGTAGGTTAATTTTGTAACCTGCCACTTAACTGAGTGTGTTAATAGTTTCTAGGAGTTTTCTCATGGAATTTTTGATGTCTTTTAGATATATTGTTTTCAAAAAGGGATAATTTGATGTCTTCTTTTCTAATTATTACTCTTTAATTTCCTTCTCTTGTCTTATTGCTCTTGCAAGAGTTTCAAGTACTATATTGAAAAAGAGTTGAAACAGTGGATAGCCCTGTCTGGTTCCTGATTTTAATGGAAATGCTTCCAATTTTTCTCCATTTAGTATGATGTTGGCTATGGGTTTGTTCCATATAGCTTTAATTATGTTGAGATATGTTCCCTCCAGAACAATTCCTTCTAAGACTTTTAACATGAATGCATGTTGAATTTTGTCAAATGCCTTTTCTGCATCTATTCAGATGATCATGTGGTTTTTCTTGTTAAGCACATTCATATGTTTTATTACATTTATTGACTTACATATGTTGAACCATCCCTGCGTCTCTGAAATAAAGCCGACTTGATAATGGTGGATGATCTTTTTGATGGATTTTTAATGTGTGTCTGTATGCGGTTTGCAAGTATCTTGTTGAAAATTTTTGCATCTATGTTCATTAAGGATCTGGGTCTATAGTTTTCTTTTTTGCTGTATCTTTACCTGGCTTTGGTGTTAGAGTGATGCTGGTTCATAGAAGGAATTTAGACGTTCTCCCTCCATTTCTATCTTTTTGAATAAATTAAGTAGTATTGGATGTAGATCTTCTTTAAATGTCTGGTAGAATTCTGCTGTAAATCCATCTGGTCCTGGGCTCTTTTTAGTTGGGAGGTTTTGTATTACAGTTTCAATATCCTTATGTGTTATGGGTCTGTTTAAGCTGTTGATCTCTTCTTGGTTTAGTTGATCTCTTCTTGCTTTTAGATAACTGTCCATTTCTTTTAGGTTTTCAAATTTAGTAGTGTATTAGTTTTTAAAGTATTCCCTTATAATGTTCTGGATCTTTTTGGTGTCTGTTGTGATTTTGTTGATTTAGAGGTGCTCTTTCTTTCTTTTGGTTAACTGGGCTAGTGATCTGTCAATCTTGTTTATCTTTCCAAAGAACCAGCTCTTGGATTTGTTGATTCTTTGTATTATTTTCTTTGTTTCTAGTTTCATTAATTTCTGTTCTGGTTTTTGTTATTACTTCTTGTCTGGTGGGTTTGGGTTTCATTTGTTGTTGCTTTTCAAGTGTGTTGAGTTGCAATGCTAAGTCATTTATTTGTAACTGATAACTGATTTTTTTAATTAGAAGAAGCATTTCATTACAGTTTTAACATATTCATAACAATTTCCAGAGCAAAGATACATCTCTTTCAAAAGTGGCTATAAAATTTTTAGGTTCATAGTTGAATTAATACAGTTATACAATATTGAACTCAGTATACGCCCTGTAAGACACAAATTGAATGAGTTTTTAACCTTTAAAAAATATCTTCATTTCATTTTAAAATATACTGTTTCTTACAGAAAGACTCACTGTTTTGCTAATAACACTTAGATGTTGGCACATGTGTCTCTAATCTGTATGTTAAGTTATTTATTTGTGTTCTTTCTGATTTTTTTAATATAGGCACTTAGAGCTATAAACTTCCCTTTAAGGACTGCTTTCCATGTGTCCCAGAGGTTTTGTTGTGTTATATTGTCCTTTTCGTTTAGTTCCAGGAATACTTTTATTTCTTTCTTAATTTCTCCTTTGACCCATACATCATTCAGGAGTGTGTTGTTTAATCTCCATGTGTTCATGTAGTTACTAGGGCTTCTTCTGGTGTTGATTTTAAGCTTTATTGCATTGTGGTCTGATAGAATGCATGGAATTATTCCAATATTTTTGTCTTTGTTGAAGTTTGTTTTGTGCCCCAGTATATGGTCGATTTTGGAGAAAGTTCCATGGGGCTGGAGTTACCTAGGAAAGATGTTGGCACCAGGAAGCTCCCTCTAATCCTAATTCTTAACAGGCAACCTGTATTATTCACTTAAAGGCTGTCCACCATTTCTTCACCTCTAAACCTGTCCTTAATATGTCATATTCTGGCTTCTACTGGAGCCTGCATTCCCAGGATTGCAATTCCAAGACTCAAATCCATCTTGCTTCAGAAATCATTTAAACGTCTTTGAATGGTAATATATCCTTGATGGTGTTTTATTGGAGAGTCTTGAGTATTATAGTCCTAGCAGGAGCATAGCAGTCAGAGCATACACTTCCACATGTAAGTTAACTGATCAGATCACAACTTTCAGTGTTGGAACAGAATTACTTCTCTGTAAAACAGCAGCTTTGTGACATTTTAACTTTAGTATACTTCTTCTTCCTCACCCTCTCTTTCAACAGAATCTGCACCAACCTCCTCATACTTCTTCTGTAGACCAGCCATGTCCTCATGAGCCTCAGAGAACTCCCCCGATGCCCTCATCCACATTCCAGTGTACAAAGGCACACTTGCCATACATCAAATCAAACTTCTGGTCTAGGCGGGCCCAGGCACCTCAGCAATGGCTGTGGTGTTGCTTAGCAGACACAGTTCACTGTATCTTGGCCATGTCTCCACCAGGTACCACAGTGGAAGACTGGTAATTAATGCCAACTTTGAAGTCAGTGGGGCACCAATCCACAAACTGGATGGTATGCTTGTTCTTGATGGTAACAATGGCAGCATTGACATCTTTGGCAACCATATCACCATGGTGCAACAGGCAGTAAGCCATGTATTTCCCATGGTGAGGGCCACATGTCACCCTCTAGATGACTGGCTCAAAGCAGGCATTGGTGATCTCTGTTACAGAAAGCTGCTCATGGTAGGCTTTCTTAGCAGGGATGACAGGGGCATATGTGGCCAGAAGGAAGTGGATGCTTGGGGTAGGGCACCAGATCTGTCTGGAATAAAGTCAGATCTACATTCAGGGCTTCATCCAATCTCAGGGAAGCAGTGATGGAAGATACAATTTGACCTAGTAACCCATTTTGGTTAGTGTGGGTTGAGTGTTCAATATTGAGGTTTCTATAATAGGTGTCATAGATGGCCTCTTTGTCTACCATGAAGGCAAAATCAGAGTGCTCCAGGGTGGTGTGAGTGGTGAGGATGGAATTGTAGGGCTCTACAATAGCAGTGGAAACCTGGGGGGCTGGGTAGATGGAGAAATCTAGCTTGGACTTCTTTTCATAATCAACAGAGAGTCGTTCCATCTTTGGGGAGGTGAACCTGAGCCAGTTTCCCCACCAAAGTGGTGGAAAACCAAGAAGCCCTGAAGTCTTATGCACTGGTTAGATAGCTTGAGAATTTGGTCCAAGACAAGGTCAATGATCTTCTTGCCAATGGCGTAGTGCCCACAGGAATAGTTCTTGGCAGCACCTTCCTTGCCTGTGATGAGCTGCTCAGGGTGGAAGAGCCGGCAGCAGTACCAGCTTCATCAATGACTGTGGGTTCCAGGTGTACAAACACTGCCCTGGGCACATGCTTGCTAGTGCCTATCTCATTGAAGAAGGTACTGAAAGGAGTCATCCCTGCCCCCAGTGGTCTTGTCTGGCCATCAAGCTGGATGCTGTGTTCCAGGCAGTAGAACTCCCAGAAAGCATTGAAAATCTGAACATCAGCCTGGCCAATGTGGATGAAGATGTACTTACACATGGTTGCTCCTTTGTGGCTGCCAAGGAGATGGTGGAAATGAAGAGGAGGGAAGTTGTTGCTTCTTAAACAACATTTTTTATGTGTATCTCTGTATGTATGTGTTTGTGTGTGTGTTTACATGTGCATGTATGTGTGCATTTGCACGTGTGTACACACGCATATGGAGTTCATAGAACAACCTCAGTTGCCTTTTCTCCCTCAGGAGTCATCCATCTTTTCTTTTTAAAAGATTTCATTTATTTTATTTTATGTGTATGAGTGTTCTGTGTGCATGTGTGTAAGTGCATGATGTTCATGTGTGGTACACACAGAGGTCAGAAGAGGGCATCAAAGCCTCTAGAACTGGAGTTAAGGAAGCCTCCATGTGGGTTCTCTGGAAGAGCAGTAAGTGCCCCTAACCACTGAGCCATCTCTCCAGTCCACCATTTTTTTTTTTTTTTTTTTTTGAGACAAGGTTCCTCACTGGCCTGGGGCTCACCAATTAGGCTAGGCTGGCTGGCCAGCAGCTCCAGAGATCCTCTTGTTTCCACCTCCCCAGCCCTGGAATTACATACACAAGCCACTATGCCTGGCTTTCTGAGTGCCTGAGATTGAACTCAGGTCCTCGTACCTGCAGCCCAGCTCTCCCCCAGTTTCCTAAATAACATTCTTCTTTTCTCTTTCTTTTAAACTGAATGGTGATGAGTGCTATAGGAGTAGACTAAGCAGCAGAGATTGTTTTAGCTTGCTTCTTTTAAAAATTAATATTTAGAATTTTATGTATATGAGTGTTTTACCTTCATGTATATAAGTGCACCCATGTATGTAATAGCCACGGGGGCCAGAATAGATCCCCTGGAAATAGAGTTATGGACTGTTACTAATGGTCGTGTGTGTGCTGGGAACTGAACCCAGGTCCTCTGTAAGAGCAGCCAATGGTCTTAACTGCTGAGCTAGCTCTCCAGCCCCTTATCTTGCTTCTTTATTCCAGGATGCCTTGGGCACAGGAGAATTGTTTGCCTCATTTTCTCTTAGTTTCTCATCTGTAGAATTAGGAAATAATGTCTATAAACAGTGATGCTGTGAAGATTGGATGAGCTAATAAAACTCTCAGAGCTGGTACTGGTAAGTACCATCCAGCCATCATCACCCAGACCCAGTGGTCTCCTAGGTTCCAGTTGTCATCACCCAGTGACCAGCAGGCCCGGGGATCTCTTAGGTTCATTTTTGCTGTAAAATTCCACAAATTATTTTTGGATTTTTTTGTTTGATTCTGTTTTGTTTTTTGAAACAAGGTCTTCCTGTAGCCCTAGCTGGCTTGGCATTCTCTATGTAGACCAGGCTGGCCTCCAACTGGTAGAGATCTTCCTGCCTCTGCCTCCCAATTTCTGGGATTGAAGTTGTGTGCCACCATTCCCAGCTAAATCCATGAATTCTAACAACACAAAATCAACTACATTTTCATGAATCAGTTCCCGTGTCCCTGATGGCATTGTTGGCTCCAGTTATCTAATACACCAAACAGTCCTGTCAGTTTATACCATTCGATTAGCTGAAAAGAAGGCCAAGATCAAAGAACTTGCCACACAAGAATGAGTTTGTCCTGGAAAACAGCAGAACTAGAATTCAGAGTAATTCCAGGCTGGGAAAACTACATGGAGAACAGGAGAGGGGTATCAGAATACAAAAGAAACATTACATGTCAGCAGGGAGAGAGACAAAGGGTTCTTAGTCTATCAGAAGAAAGCTTCCAGAAGCAAGAGCTCATGGGCCAATAACTGACAGCACTTGGTCTCACCTGGGCCAGTGCTGAGGATCAAAGCCAGGTCTTTGGTGCCTGCTAAGCAAGCACTCTGCCACCTGAGTTACATCCCCAGCCTCAAAACAGGTACTTTAGGGGTAGTCTTAAGAGCTAGGGTTAGGGGAATGGCTCAGTGGTGAAACACCTGCCTAGCGTGTGCAAGACCTTGACTTTTATTCATAGCAAGGAAAAAACAAACAAACAAGCCAAAGAGACTTAAGCTGTACTTTATTTATTTATTTATTTATTTAATTTATTTATTAATTTATTTATATTACTTTTTTGTGGGCTAGGAGTTGAACCCAAGGTCTTACAACATGCCAGGCAAGCTCTCTAACACTATGCCACACCCATAGATAGTTTTTATTTTTAAATTAATTGATTTTTTAAGTTTAAAAGGTTAAAATTTGATTTTTAAAGTCTAAAGTTTCATTTAATTAAAAATTTTTTATGTGTATGAGTATTTTGCCTGCATGTATGTAATTGCACCACATGCATGCAATGCCCACAGAGGCCAGAAGAGGGCATTGAATTCCCTGGAACTGAAGTTATGGATGGTTGTTAGCTGCCATGTGGGTGCTGGGAACCAAACCAAGGTCCTCTAGAAGAGCAGCCAGTGCTCTTAACCACTTAGCCATCTCTCTGGCCACAATTAATTTTTCTCTCTTTTTTTAATGAGAAATTTTGCTGGTTCAAGAATTTAATGCAATGAATTTTTAATTCAGACCTCCTCCCCATCTCCACCCTCACCCTCCCACCCCACCTTCCTGCCCTGGATTTTGTGTCTTCTGTTTGCAAATGAAAAATCTCATCCATCTTATATAACACATCTGAGCTGGTTGCTGGAGAAATCCTATCATTAGAGAGTGTCAGTGGTCTATAATTCTCAGGTGTGCCAAAGCAAGGGTACAATCCCTTTCCTTTGTACATGTTTTGGGTCTTAATATATCCAGGTTTCTTGGAGTGGGATTTTCACTCTTAATTTCTGTTTCTCTTACACACTGCTTAGGAATGTCGAGTAGGGATTTCTTTTTTTCCTCAGTGGTCAGAAATACTTGGTTTTCTTCATCAAAGCCTGCTCAACAATCACTTCCTAATGTGTCTGCTCGGCCCCAAGGAGTTTCCCAGAAAACTCCCTGGCTCCCACAAAACTCTCTAGCACAGCAATGGACTCCACTTCTAATGAAGCTCAAACCACGACGAAGTCAGTCGGGACAAATTCAGCTACATGCCCTGGAAGGCTCTTGTTGGCCTGTCTTTGTCGGAGGCTTTCTAGCGATCACACCATGAGTCAGCAACTGTGTCCTGCATAGAAGTAGGAGAGATTCAAGGACCCTTGTAGAAGTTATTGTTTCTCCAGGATTTTATCCTCTAGTCCTTCCATCCTCCCTCCCTCCCTTTCTTCTTTCCTTCTTTCCCTGCTTCCTTTCTCCCTCCTTTCCTCCCTTCTTCCCTTCCTCCCTCCCTCCCTCCCTCTCTGACTCCCCCGCTCCAACCCCTTGGAATGTTGTATAGTTGAGGGCAGGGGCAGGAAGTAGAATGACTGGGCGTCTAGAGCTGGGTCTGCGTTAGATTCTGACTGAGGGCCTGAGGGAAGTTGATTATTTTCTTTGCCTATGTTTTCCCACCTTTAGCTGAATTTTGTGGAATTTCAATGAGATGCAGTGTAAAATTGTTTTTGATTTATTTATATTTTATTTTAATTTTTTAAATTAATTAATTTTATGTGTATGAATGTATTGCCTGCATGTATGTGAGCGCACCTGTGTCATGCAATGCCGTGGAAGTCAGGGCTTTGAATTCCCCTAGAACTGGAGTTAAGGACGATTTGTAGTTGCCATGTGGGTGCTGGGAATCGAACCCAGGTCCTCTGCAAGAGCAGTCAGTGCTTTTAACTGCTGAGCCATCTCTCCAACCCCTTATTTTTATGTGTGTAAGTGTATTGCCGGCATGCGTGTAAGTGTACCCATGTGGTACAATGTATGTGGAGGTCAGAAGAGGGCATCAGATCCCCTGGAACTGGAGTTACTGTTGGTTGTTAGCTGCTATGTGGGTGCTAAGATCTAAACCTCTGCAAGACCAGTCAGTGCTCTTAACTACTGAGCCATCTCTCCAGTCCCATTTTTAAGAAATTATTTAAGAAATGACCATGTGAGATTATATGAGAAATGGCCATGTTTCTGAAACACCATGAAAGAAGGAATACAGTCAGTAAACTCTTTAGATATGATAATATGTATTTTAAGATTTTATTTTTTTATTTTTAATTATGTGTATGTGTGTGTGTTGGGGGGAGTATGTGCATGTGAGTCCAAGTGCCCTTGGAGGCCAGAGGCATCAGATCCCCCAAGAGTTGGAGTTACAGGTTGTAGGTGGTTGGAAGCCACCTAATATGGTTGCTGGGAATTGAACCAGGGTTCTCTGGAAGAGCGGCAACATGTCCTCTTAACCACTGAGCCATCTCTCCAGCCCAGCAGTATGTATGTATGTTGTTATTATTGTTGTCTTGAGACAGGGTCTCCTTGTAGCCCTGGCTGGGCTGGAACTCACTATGCAGACCAGGCTTGGCCTTGATCTCACAGAAATCCCTCTGCTGCCCCAAGAGCTGGGACTAAAGGCGTGTGCCACCACACCCAGCTCAATAGTATGTTTTAAAGCTAGACTCCAATCCTGAAAATAAGCATTCTTGAAATCAGAAAATAGTACTTACCTTGCTGTATGGTAGGGAGGTGGCTACTTTATAGTTTCTTGCTTGACTGCAGTTAGGGATGGGGAGAAAGGAGTTTATTTTAGATCTTTGACCATTAGAAGAGTCAAGGGAGGACAGAGGGAGTCCCTTGACAGCAAATGTGCAGGTAGCCACAGACTCACCCAAGCACACTGCCAGGTTATTTTGCAGTAGCTTTCCACTCATTACATAATTACTCATTGAACAATCTACTCAGAGTCACTTGTACTTCTGAGGGATGAACCTGAATACTGACAAAATGCTAGAGGTTTAATTTACATGCAGGAAGGCCACCACTGCAGAAGCAAAATAAAAGGAGGCTTACCACAAACAGAGAATGGGGGGTAGTGAGGGGCCAGTGATGGCTCGGAAGTTAGGAGCTCTGGCTGCTATCACAGAGGATGCAAGTTTGGTTCCCAGCACAGACATAGCAGCTCACGACTACCTGTAACTCCAGCTAAAAAGAGATCCATTGCTCTCTTCTGGCCTCTTTGAGTACCAGACACAAGCATGAACATGATGTACATACATATATGCAGATACACAAACACATAAAAATAACTACATCTTTAAAAGAAGGAATCGTGGTAGTTAACACAGTCAAGAACTCATTTGACAGTTCTTAAAATTTAGAACCCATAACAAAGTTCCCAAATCATCTTAGGACACAAGGTCTGACTCAGTAGCACTTTCGTAGAGGGGTGGGTACCAGCACAACCTGGCTTAAAATAATCAAGTCCAGATGCTGTTGCCTAAGAAGTCGGCACCATTCATTGCCATGACCTGGATCGTATTTCAAAAGTGTCAAATCAAAGCTGTCCCACCAAAGCCCGATTCCTAATGAATCCCTTATGCATTCCACGTCTTGAACACAAAAGTGAGGTGTCCTTTGGGGAGTAGAATTCAGACTTAGAAAAACAGAAACTAGCTGGTATGATCCTTTGTGAAACCCACACCAGAGTGGTCAGTCACTCACTGTGGGATTATTTACTGCCTCATTAAGATGTTTTCATTTTAAATGCCCTGCCTGAGAGTCGTCAAAATATTTACAGAGGAAAGGGAATGAGAGTTGAAGGAAATTTAGTAGATATCTGGACGTTTAAGAATATATATATATAATGATGACTTTCTGTCATTTTAATTCAGTGTGATTAAGAGTGAGATTTACAAAGCTCTATCAATTCTGTGTGTTAAATCCTGGCATTCCCTCCTGGAGGGAGAGTCCAGCTATGGGGTGTTGTCCAGTCCTGATCTATTATGCTAAGTATGTCAGGATGGTAACTAGCAAGTGCCTCTCCTTTCAAAGAACAGAAAAGGACTTTCCCTAAGTTGATCACTAGACACACACAGACAAACACATGGACTGATGGATAAACAGCTTGGTAGGTGGACTGGTAGAGGGTGAAGAAGGGGCTGGATGTCTGGATGGGGTGTAAGTTGATAATAATGTCACTGATTTCTAGAAAAAAATAGCTTCCTAACTTCAGGTTATCAGTTCAACATAATTTCTCATAAATATGCTACTTACAGCCTCGAGGGGTATTTATCCTATAATTTAGGGAAATGGGGCTGTGCCCTGTGACGGCCTTAAGGATTTTGAAATTCAAGAAAGAAAGCCCTCCTATTCGTTATCCAACATATACCACGGTGTTCACTCAGTTTCTGCCAGGGGAAACTTCTCATGAAACTTAAATGGCTACTTGATCTCCATTCCTACTTGCAAAATCTTAAAAGAAAAAAAAAGTGTTTTGATGTATTTTGTAGTTCATGTATATGAGTGTTTTGCCTGCATGTATATAGAGCCAACAACAGAAAGAAATAATACTTGAGATAGAGAGCTGATTGGTAAAGAGAACCAGTGTCAATGGGAGGTTTGTAAACCTGGACACAGCAAGTCCGGTCCTGGAACCCACATCACAGAAATTCCTGCAAGTTTGCATGAAGTTCCTTGCTCAAGAAAGTTATCTCAGTTTTTCTTTATAACAGGAAAGAAGGAAAAAGAAACTGTGGTGTCTACAAAAGAAAAATTGGTCAAATAAATTGTACAACAGCCAATCTGCAGAAGGCTTTGCCAGGGTTAAAACAGAATGCCTTGCTGGTGAGATCAAATTCCTACATGAAGTCAGAATAATGAAGTTGCTCTGTTTATGTTATTCAAAATGCCATTTGATTATGGGTAGAGATGTAAGCACTTATGAAGTATTCTTGGAGGATGGCCAGCAAACTGTTAAAAGTTACTTCTGGGGAGGGAGGTAAAATTGGGTGGAGATCAGGTTTTCAACTTCTTTATTCATGCCTCCTTATTATGTGAATATTATTTGCGTGTGTGTGTGCGTGTGTGTAAGTATAATTACCCATCACTGATTAATCTTCAGACTGAGTCAAGCATCCATCTCAAATCCTGGAAACAAACAAGTCTATTTATATTTTAATTTTTTTGGATTTCAGGTTGATTTGTCTTTCCTCTGCATATTTATGAAGTTGTTGATCCTGTGGTAACGTGTGGTGTGTGTGTGTGGTGTGTGGTGTGTGGTGTGTGTGTATGCGTGTGTGTGTGTGTGTGTGTGTGTGTGTGTGTGTGGTGTGTAGGCCAGAGGTCAACCCCTGCGTGTCTTCCTTGGTTGCTGTCTACCTTATTTTTTGAGACATGGTCTCTCACTGAAACTGCATCTGGTTGATTAGTTTTGGCTAATGGACTAGGGAACCCCAGGAGTCCCCCTGTCTTGCTCTCCCCAGCATTGGTAAGCAAACACCCCTCCCAAGCCTTTTGTACATGGGCCTAGAGATTAAACTCACATGGTCATGATTGTGCAGCAAACATTTTACTGACGGAGCCATCTCCTAACCCATTTGGATGTTTCAAAAGAACACATATCATTTGTGTAATTTAAAAAGTGTAAACATAGGGCTGGAGAGATGGCTCAGTAGTTAAGAGCACTAGTGGCTCTTTCAGAAGACCGGGGTTTGATTCCTAACACCCACATGGTGGCTAACAACCATCCCAAACCCCAGTTCAAGGGACTGCCCTCTTCTGGCCTCCATGGGCATTGCGTAACATAGGTGCACTTACATATATGCAGGCAAACACTCACACACATCAAATAAAAATAAACAAAAATTTTAAAGTGTGAACAGAAATGTAAGGCTGCATATCTCCAGGAGAGACAAAGGACCTTGCCAGTTTGATGAATCACATGTTTTGAGCCAAGAGGGCCACACAGGTACCGGGTGACAAGAACAGAGATGGAGGAATGACAGCACAGCTGCAAACCTCTCACCAGAGTTGGCCCTATGGCAGAAAACAGGTTTGATTTTCTTTGGAACAGAGGGGGAAGATTTTGAAAAGGCAGGTGATAGCCACCACCCAGAGGTCTTGCACCCTGACAGATGGGGGCGCTGTTGTAGCTCAAGGTAGTTCAGTAAGTTTTCCCAAGAGGCCCAGCTGAGGTGAGCTTTCCTGCACAGGCAGTAGAGGGTGCCTTGTAGGCTCAACATGGATCTCAGACCTCGCCGCTGTGTTCTGGGCTGGGGGGTTGCTGAGCAGCCAACAGGATCATGATTTCTGCAAGATACTGGAGCAGTCTGCCTCCCCTTCCCTGGGGGGCATTCCTATAGAAGGTGCTCCTCCAAGTTCCCTGCTGTTGGGGTCTTTCTCAAGTGATAGAGTACTTTCTCAGGAGATAGTCTCCTTCAAGTTGTAGCCCAGAGCCCTCAGTTCTGCATCAGCCCCTGTGGAGAGGGGACTCTTAGGATGCACTGCCAGGACATCTGGACTTTGAGGTGCAAGTCCCAGGAAGCGGCTGAGCTGTGGAGAAGGTCGGCCCTTCCCTGGGAGGACTCCAGCATTTGTTGCAGTGGTATAAAGCAGCCCTGGTGGGAGTCAGATTGGAATTTCACTCTAGTGTCAAGACCCTGATGGAGCCAGTGGCAAGCAAGTGTGTGCTCCAGCCGTAAGCCTGCTGTTTTTAATAACAATATCCAGGTAGTACCTACAATTAAGAGCAGTTTTGAGCAGCAAGCACCGAATGCTACTCACCTCACCGAATTCTCATAGCAACCTGGTAACAGAAGTGACTGTCCTAACGACAGTTTATTACACAGAGAGATAAACTGTCTCTTTTCAGATAAGGAATCTGAGGCACAGAGTAACTGTCCAAGTTCAGACAGACATGAGGGAGATGCTAGGTTCCTCACTGTTGGGCAGTATGGTCAATAGCATCCTTAGGACACGGTATAGGGGAATAGACTGATGGACAGGAGGGAAGGGCTCAGTTAGGGACAGTGCAGCAGAGGACACAGCTGTGAGGGAATTACTTCAAAGCCTTTGACGGAGAGATACATACTCTGTTAGTCCATTTTTGTTCCTATAATGAGATACAAGAGTCGGACGAACTTTATAAAGGTGTCTTTAGCTTTATTTTGGATGTTGAAAGTCCAAATGACTTGGTGCAGGGTCCAGCAGGGGCCCACCTCAACTGTGAGATTCCTTGATGGACAGTGAGATGCATGTGACAGGGCCGGATCATATTGTCAAATGGGAAGCCAGAAATGGGTTCCACAGTCCTTCAATAGGGAGATTCTCAATCATCTAAGGGCCCTATAGCCTCTATTATTATTACTGTTATTATCATTATTATTACTATTATTATTTTATGTGTATAAGTGTTTTGCCTGTATGTATATAAGCGTACCAGTGTCTTTCAATGTCCATGGAGGCCAGAAGAGGGCATCAGATCCCCTTGAACTGGAGTTATGGACCATTGTTAGCTAGCATGTGGGTACTAGGAACCGAACCTAGGTCCTCTGAAGGAGCAGATAATGTTCTGAACCTTGAGCCATCTCTCTCCCATAACCTGTCTTAAAGCTCCACTACCTCTCACTTCACCTACCAGGGACCAAGCGTCCAACAGACTAAACTTTGGAGGACCCGCTCAAACTGTGTTCAAACCAAAGCAGAGGCACTTTGAGGAATTATAGAATTCTGGGAACACAGCCTAAAGTTTGAAGCTTCCTGGCTCATGCATTAAGACTTTTAATTACTTATTTATTCACTTTTTATTTATTCATTTGTGTGTGTGTGTGTGTGTGTGTGTGTGTGGTGGTGCACATGTGGATGTCAAAGGACAAGTTTTAGGAGTCTGTTCTCTCCTTCCGCTATGTGCATCCTGGGGACTGAACTCAGGTTATCAGGCTTGGCAGCAGGCATCGCACTGGTTCTACTCATCCAAAAGACTCTGTATTAGTTTCTTTTGGCCTACACAACAAATGAGCACAGATGGGTGTCTTACTTTCTCACTGAAGGCCAGCATCTGAAGTCAGGATGCCATAAAGGCCGCCCTCTGAAGCTCCAGGAGTGACTCAGTTCCGTGCCTGTCCCAGCTGCTGGCAGGCAGCTCTTGACTTGTGGCTGCACTATTCTAGTCTCTGTCGCTACACTCCCTTCACCTCGGGACTCTCCTGCTCCTACCTTAGGACCTCGTGATACTTAGAGACTGCAGGAGTAACTTGGGATAGCCTCATCTCACAACCTTACCCTCACTGCATTAGCACACTTTCCCTAGTCCAGATAAGGCAATGTTTGTGAATTCCCAGGATCTGGATTGGATCTTTTGGCTGGCCATGGTTTTGTGTACACTATGATTCGGTTTCCCTAGCAATATTTGCTCAAAAGGCTTGCCTTTTGCCCACCTAACTATTTAGAACACTGTAAAAAATACCAGTTGACAAGTCCGGGTGCTCCTGCTAGGTGTTTCTTGAGCTGGGCATGGTGGCCCACGCCTTTAATCACAGCAATCTGAAGGTAGATGCAGGTGGATCTCTCTGAGTTCGTGGCCAGCCTGATCTACATAGCGAATTCCAGACCAGCTGTGGGTACAGGGAGACCCTGTCTCAAAAAACAAAAACAAAGCAATAACAATAACAAATCAATTGATTATAAATGCAAGAGTTTATTTCTGGAGCTGTCCATTTTGTTCAATTGATGTATACCTTTACTGTCTGTCCTCTCTAACTACAGAATTAGAGTAAATTATGAAACAGGGGAGTAAAAATCTTCCAACACTCTTCTTTCTTTTAAAAAAGGCTTTGGCCACTGTAGGGCCTTTTGTTAGGATCTGCTCATCAATTTCTGGAAAGTCCTCACAAGGACTGTATTGAGTCTGTAAATCAAAATCAAGCTGGGGTACACAATGCTTCCCCATTTGCTTACATCTTTAATTTCTCATAGTGTATTTGTAGTTTTCAATGTATGCCTTATTTTTTTCCCAGTTAAAATGTAATTTAATTCCTATTATTCCATTGTTTGGAATTGTATGGATTTGATTTCTTACTTTGACTTTCAGATATTTTCACTTACAGAACACATTTTATTTTCAAATTTATGGATACAGTCTCACCATACTAACACATGTATTAATTGTTTCAGGTTTGCAGAACATTCCTCAGGATTCTCTACGTACAGCACCATGCCATCTACACAGAGGGATCCTTTCCAATCTGGATGCCGTTTTGTCTTTCCCTCCCTTCCTTCCTCTGTTCCTCCTTCCATCCCTTCTTCCCTTCCTCCATCCTCCCCTTCTTTTTAAAACACTTTTTTCCATATTGTATAGGCTGGATCCTCTAACTCAGTCCTGAATAGAAGTTAGGGATATTTGTGCCCTTGCTCAAGACACATTTGTATGTAGCTTTCTGGTAATTTATCTGGCTTTTTTAATCACAAAAATGAACTGGCCTCACAAAATGAACTGGATAATGTTTCCACTTCTATTTTTTCCTGAAAGAAACTTGTAAGTTATTGGCATTATGTCTTTAAATATTGGTAGAACTTCCTAGCGAAGCCACATGGATTGTAACTTGTGGGGAAATTTTAATGACTAATTCTTGGCTAAGATCTACAAAGATGTTTTATTTCTTCTAGAAAATCTTGCTTTGACAATTTGTATTTCTTTTGAAATATGTTCATTTTATCTTAGCTGCCTAACTTGTTGGTATAAACATTTAATTTCTGTAAAGCTGGTGTACCGCTGTCTCCTCAGGACCTGATTTTGGTGACCTGAGTCTTGCTTGATACTTCTTCCCAGTCCAGCTGAGGATCTGCCAGGCGTGTGATTGCGTTTTAATATCATTTTCTCTGTTATCTTTCTGAGTTCCTCACTCATCTTTTCCCCCTTCTGCTTCTCTTGGTTCAATTTGCTCTTCTTTTTCTATTCTTTAAGGAGGAAGCTTAGGTAGCTGATTGGACACTTTTTCTTTTTCCTTGATTTTGGCATTCAAAGCCTGTATAAATTTCCTCCTAACCACTACTGTGGTCGCATCACAATTTAATATTCTGTATTTAATTTCCTTCAGTCCCTTGCACTAAAACTCCTCCTTTGTGAACTTCGATTTGTGTGTTAACTAGTTGTGTGCTGGTTAATAACTAGATACTTGCGATTTTTCCAGGTTTTTTTTTTTTTTTTTTCCTAATGTGGACTCTGACTATTGAAACAATGGACCCCAAGAAATTCCCCAGGAATCTCCTGCTGGAGGAAGAAGAGGTTGAAACCATGGGGACACACAGAAGGGGAACTTGAGGGGGAACTTCCAACTTTTATCCTGGAGAAAGATTTACAGCTGGTCAGATGACCTTGCAGGAGAGACTTGGAGCTGAGACAGTAGTGTCAAGAGACCACACAGCATGGCCTCACTGCTTAGTTACGACCATCTCTTAGCTTCTGTTTATATCTTACCCCCATGGTAAAACCCTGCGGCTAGACTTAGGGGGGAGGGTCACTGGATCTGTTTGTGCCTCTTCCCAATGTGGACACATTGAATGAATTTCTTTTTTTTTTTTTTTCCTGCTTTTCACTATCAATTGGCTCTTTTAATTGGCTTATCAAGGACAAGTGGCCAAACTTGGCTTGCTGGGGCACAGGCTATGACCTTAAGTCTGGTAACAATGATGAGCATGAAGGGAATCAAAAGGCACATTTTGGGGTGTCTGCCACCTGCAGCAGGTTGACCTCAGATGGAAAGATTGGAAAGTTCCAACAGCTGCTGTAATCACTTTATCCCAGGAACATTTTCCTCCCTTCCCACTTCAGCCAGCATCAGCTGCCTTTTATTTCATTTGCTGAAGCAGAAAAATGAGCATTTGGACTTTGGATTCTCAAGAAAGTCTGACCCTGGGTGAGGTTCTCCCCAGTCAGTGCACTTTGGGTGTTGCTTTCCGTCTCTACCTCCACTCCCTGTTCACACGGTTATATTTCCTTAGTGGACTGAGACACGTTTGCTGGAACACTTGTTTTAACTCTAATCTGGTACTGTTTCATGTATTTGAGGCAGTGATGCTGAGTCCATGCTTGCTCATGAATTAGATGAGCTATATGTAAACCCTTGCTAGAAGGAGAACTAATATATATATAATTTGTTGTTGTTGTTGTTGTCTTTTTTGTCTTTTTGAGACACGGTCTCTCTGTAGCCCCAGCTGTCCTGGAACTCACTATGTAGACCAGGCTGGCCTTGAACTTACAGACATCTGCCTGCCTCTGCCTCCCAAGTGCTGGGATTAAAGGCGTGCACCACCATGCCTAGTGAGAACTAATATTTTTAAAGGACCAAAACCATTAAAAAAGATAGTGTTTGTCTTTATTATCCTGTGTCTTTTCAGTTTAACTTAAATTCATCAGTTGTCCTTTTAGGCTGGAGCAATGGGAAGACCTAAAAATAGCTGTAGGATCCTCTTCTTTTGACCCCACTCTCTTTGAAAAGAAATGCCTTCGGTAACTAGAAATGACAGTTTGAGTGAGTATGAGACATCTTAGTGCTGTATGATTGTTGTAGAAGGGAAAAAAAGGAATACTTTAAAAAAATCCTTTTGGTATTTGTAAAAGTTTTAAAAATATTTGTAAGGTAAAAACTGAATAAAATTTAACCTTTCAAATATTCAAAATGTAAGTGAATTTGGTCTTTCTTTTCAGTCATCCTTTAACTAGCCCATGACAGTGGAGACTCATGAGGATTAGTTGGTTGATGTTGAGGGTTGGAGAGATGGCTCAGTTGTTAAGAATGCTTGCTGCTCTTCTGGATGACTCCACTTCAGTTCCTAGTACCCATGTTGGGAGGCTCACAGGGGATCTGACACCCTCCTCTGGCCTTCTTGGGCATACAGACACAAACAGTAAAAATAAAGATGAATCTTAAAGTAAAAAAAATATGTGCTGGGAGTGGCGGTGCATGCCTTTGATCCCAGCACTGGGGGGCAGAGGCAGGCAGATCTCTATAAATTCGATGCCAACCTGGCCTACAGAGTGAGTTCCAGGCCAGCTGGAAGCCCCTATCTCAAAACAACAACAACAAAACCCCCCCAAAAAAGAAAAAAAAGCCACAGCAGCATGGCTTCAAAACCTCTTAAAACACAGCTCTACCTCCCCTCTCGTTAGTTGTTGATGTCACGCATGTGTGTGCACTGTGGTTGTAGACAACAAAAAAATAGTACTTGCTTTTATTATGTAGTATCATATCATATTGTATTGCAGTATTTTTATCTTATTTTTTGGATTGAGATAGGGTCCCAGGTAGCACAGGCTGATAGCTAAGGATGACCTTGAACTGCTGACCCTCCTGTCTTTTTGAGACAGGGTCTCCCTGTAGCCCCAGCTGGCCTGGAACTCTCTATGTAAACCAGGCTGGCCTTGAACTCACAATGATCCGCCTGCCTCTGCCTCCCAAGTGCTGAGATTAAAGGTGTGTGCCACCACACCCTGCTAAAACTGTATTTATTTATTTTTATTTTATGTGTGTGTTTTGCCTGAATGTATGTAAGTTCACCTTTGCATGTAGTACCTGTGAGGCCAGAAGAGGGTGAGAGATCCCCTGCAATTGGAGTTATAGACAGTTTTTAGCAGCCATGTAGGTGCTGGGAACTGAACCAGGGTCCTCTACAAGAGCAGCCAGTGCTCTTAAATGTTGAGCCATCTCTCCAGCTCTAGCACTCACTTTTATAATTGTTCGCCTTTATCAGAGACTACCAGGTGAGCCCCACACAGTCCCACATGGGAAATTGGATCAGAGATACTGAGCAGGTTTGGGGCAGCAGGTGACTATTGAGCCAGGTCTTTGATTCTGTTGCTTTAATGGAGCCAGCAGCTAGGGAAGGGATTCTCATTTGCTGTTGCCATGTTAGGTAGTTCTGGAAGGGACAAGTGCCTCAGGGGATCTAGTACTGGGCAGTGCTGTGTGAGAGACAGTGAGTCTCTGGGATGCCCAAGGTACTCCCCAGAAGCTAGGTTGTAAGAATGACTTTTACTGTATGGACATACTCTGGACTAATGATTTTACCTAAACTTGCAACCAAAAAGTTACTATTTGTAATGTAAACAAGCTCAGTAAGCCACATACTCCTCTTGTGACTTGGTCATATGACCTTAATCCCTCAGGACCCCTCCTGGCTCTCCACCCAAGATAGTGTATGAATTCTCCTGCATACATGTTTTACACATGAAAGCATCAAAGAGTTACAAACAGTGCTTTTCTCATTGTAAACAGAGAAAAATTGAGAACTGTCTGTAGTTATGTGTGTGGTATTCTACTCTAGGGAATCAAAGGAGAAAATTCTACTTGGATAAGATAGAAGCGGGTATGATTTCTACTTCCCGATTTCATGCTGGAAATAATGTTTCAATAAAGAACTAGGGAAGCCTTTGCTCAGGAGCACAGTTCTGAGAGACATCTGAAGGAACAGTTCAGGTCTGTTCTTGGCTTTAAAATGGATGCTAAGAGTCAGGCTGTCTTTTTAAGCATGCTTGGGAATGGGTTCACTATATTCCTGAACACGATCCATATAAGGACATGGGGCCTATGCTTAAAAGATTAAAGGTATGTGCATCCCCTCCAGGGATGCTCCGTATGCACTGTCAAATTGAAGGTAAGAGTAGTGGGAGAGACACCTCAAAGGAGGATTGAAACAGGAGTTTCTGGCCCTGAGGATGCATGCCTGACTTCCTCACTGAAAGGAAAGTATCATGGGTACTGGGACCGATGGTGCCACCTCAGGGGCACAAAGCTCACAGGGAATGTTTGAGGCATGGGTGGCCATTTCTACTAGACTTCACGTACAGAGGCTGCTTGAGAATTGTGTCCACATCACTCACCTAAAGTAGGAGGAAAATGCAGTCACAAAACACCAGGAATTATATACAGGAAATGAATGTAAAATGTCATAGGTTCTGTCCCTGCTGGCCTTCATTTCTGGTCTTATTCTCAGAATAGGGCCAGCAGGGATATGAAAGTGGAGCTGAAAACTTCTTTTGTTTTGGCTTCTGTTCATCTTTGTTCTTACCCTGCAAGAGGAGGACCTGGTATCAAGTGGTGGTGCCTAGCCTATGACTACAAGCCTCATGGCTTACTGCTACCAAAGCTGACAGCTTTTCAATACACACACACACACACACACACACACACACACACACACACACGCACCCATTTTCATTTAGCAATTCTATCATGGGTTTCTATGACAGAGTATGAAAGACATACTGTTCACCTCTGCCCCAAAGACAATTTCCAAACTACGTGAAGTGCTCCTATTCATAACACCTCCACTTTTGAAAGTACTCAAATACCCACCAAGCATAGTCCACACAGCAGTGTGTTGAAAGCCAATGCATGCCATAGGGTAGAGGAATCACACAATGTTAATATGCAGGCTGTGGACATGGATTGGTGGTAAAGTGCTTTGTACACAAGCATAGTGACCTGAGTTCAGATCCACTGCACCCGTGTAAAAGTCAGGCATGGTGGATACAACTGTAGCCCTAGGATTGGGGGACAGAGACACGAGGTTATCAGGGACTCCCTATAGCCAGTCTATCCAAAATGATGAGCTTGAGCTTCAGGTTCAGTAAGAAACCCATCTCAAAAATAAGGTGGAGAGCCTGGCACGATGGCACATGCCTTTAGCCCAGCCTGGTCTACATAATGAATTCCAGGCTAGCTGGGGATATGGGGAGACCATGTCTCAAAAAACCTCCCCCAAACCCAAAAGAACCAAAAAAAAAAAAAAAAAAAAATGGAGAGAGCAATAGAAGACACCCAGTGTCGACTCCTGGCCTCCGAGCTCTGACACGCGAGTGAGCACACCCTCAGACACCAAACACACACACTGAAAAAGGCTTAGATGCAAGGAATTCCAAGCAGATTCCACGTAGAAAGTTTAAAATCTAACTTAAAAGTCAAGCATGAGGATGGTAGTGACCCTTGGGTGTTAATAATGAGAAAAGGACATGAGGGGTGTGTGTGTGGGGGGGAGCTTTAAAAGTGCTGCTAACATGTGTCGGTACAAGAGAGTTAATCAGACTGTATAGAAATGACATATTCATGTGTATGTTATGCCCTCATAAAAAGTTAAAAATCTATGACTAATATGGATGCAGTGTGAAGGGCCTTCCCCTGGATAACTTGGTGCCTGGACTGGCTGATGGAGCGGCTGGGGGAGACTGCTGAGGTATGAAGCCCAGGGAGATCACGTAGAGGGAAGGAAACGAGATGCACAGAGGTCTCCACAGAGAGCAGAGGCCGACACAGTCACCCCTGGAGAAACCGGCAAGGGAAGAGCAGACAACGCAGACAACTCTACTCGCAGAACAGATGGTCTTTCCTGTGCAGAGCCCCCACAGCATCTCCTCAGTGTACAGTCCCTGCCTCGGCCAGGCCTTCACGCATAGAACTCATTCTCAGTGAGTGAGACACATGGGGACTGAGAAGGTGGTAACTGTCAATGTGAAAACAAGGGGCAGGTCAGTGGTGGGCGCTGTGGCTGAGCTGAGAAGCCCAAGAGACTGTGTCCAGTGCTCACCACAGAACAGCCAGGCTTCAAACTCTGCTTCAGTCTCCTACCCTCACCATCCATCTGCCTTTAAGTCCATTTCCTTTCCCTTCCCCTCTATCCCTTCCTTCCTTCCGTCCTTTCCCCTTCCTTTCTTCCTTCCTCCTTTCCCGTCCCTCCCCCGGCTCACCCACCTCTCCTTCCCTCACCTCCCCATGCACTCACCAGACCACCAATCTATCCACCATTTATGCTTGTGCTAGGTATCTTTTAGACACTAATGATACAAGGGAACATTTTTTACTGGGTTAGACAGACAAAAATAAAGAAGATAAAGGAATTTACTAAGTGGTATGAGAGAAATCAAGCAGGAAAATGTGACAATACAGCTTGACTATTTTAGCTCACAAAATTGAATATAACTCCTTGGAGGGAAAAACACTAAGAAGAAAGGACTAGCGCAGGGTGGGTAGGGAACACTGCGAAGTCAAGGGCCCAGGGATGGAAACAAGGGCCCAGGGATGGAAACAAGGGCCCAGGGATGGAAACAGCCTTTGCATATTCAGGGAGCAGACAGGAGGCTGGTGCGGCTGGGTGGG
>NW_008350126.1:2851695-2877516 GCF_000622305.1 Nannospalax galili | reverse complement strand
CGGGGGAAGCAGAGCCTGAACACACAAAGCCTTACAGCCTAGGTGGCCAGCTGGAATTTCATTCCAAGTTTAAGTGAGAAGGCATGGAGAGACGTGACAAGGGAGTGGCATGCCTGTGCTCAAGTAGTGCTGACAGCGTGTGGAGATTCAGGTGGAAACAAAAGAATGGAAGCGGAAGACCACTTTGAAGATCAGATGCAAGAAAGGATGGTTAAGGATTGCAGAGATAGGTCAGTGGTTAAGAGGGCTTGTTTCCAGAGTTCTGTCCCCGGAACCCATGTTGGGAGGCTTTCAACTCCAGCTCCAGGGGATATTTTGGCCTCTGTCTTCTGCACACGTGCACCCCCCACCACACACACCACACACACACACACACACACACACACACACACACAGTTTAGTCTTTTTAAGAGACAAGTTCTTCCTGTAGCCCCAGCTGGCCTGGAACTTGCTATATAGACCAGGCTGCCTTCAATTGCACGATCTGCCTGCCTCTGCCTCCAGAGTGCTGGGATTAAAGGAATGCACCACCACATCTGGCTACATATAGATTTTTTTTTTTTTCCTTTTGGTCTTTTGAAAACAGGGTCTCCCTGTAGCCCCAGCTGGCCTGGAACTCACTATGTAGACCAGACTGGCTTTGAACTCACAGAGATCTGCCTGCCTATGCCTGGCCTTACACATACATTTTTAAAAAGAAATGATGGTTAATTATGCCAGGGTGGCATCCGTGCAGGAGGGTACCCACCAGGTAGTTTAAAATTTTTTTTAAATTTATTATTTTTATTTTGTGTATTGCCTGTGTGTAGGTAAATGCATCCGTGTCGTGCAATGCCCACGGAGAGCAGAAGAGGCTGTTGGATCCCCTGGAACTGGAGTTATGGACAGTTGTTAGCTGCCATGTGGGTGCTGGGATTCAAACCTGCAAGAACAGTCAGTTTTTCTAACCACTGAGCCATCTCTCCAGCCCCATCTACCAGTTGGTTTTTTTTTTTTTTTTTTGGTCTTTTTGAGACAGGGTCTTCCTATAGCCCCAGCTGTCCTGGAACTTACTATATAGACCAGGCTGGCCTTGAACTCACAGAGATCCGCCTTGCCTATGCCTCCCGAGTGCTGGGATTAAAGGCATGCACCACCATGCCCGGCCCCCACCAGTTGGTTTTAATGAGAATGTCCCCCATAGGCTCCAAGTATTTGGACATTTTGTCCCTAGTTGGTGGCACTGCTTAGGGAGGTCTTAGAAGGTGTGGCCATGATGGAGGAAGCATGTCACTGAGGGTGGGCTTAGAGCGTTCTTAAGCCTTGCTGGATCTTGCGTGCGCTCTTGTTCCTGTGCCTGCTTGAAGATGTGAGCACTTAGGTGCTGCTCCTCCTCCAGCCACCTCTGTCTCTGTGCCCCCCGCCATGATGGACTCTTGCCCCTTTGGAACAAATTAATTCTTCCTTCTATTGACCACCAAGGAGCTGACCAATGCAAACACACAAGGGTTTTTTATTGTTACAAGCTTAAGCTTGGGCCCACTCTGCCACTGACCCAGTGGATCTCAGATGTGAGACCCCTTGCTTTTGGAGACAGAGGTTTTTATAGGTTTATTTCAGCAAGTTCAGCAAGTAGGGTGGTGGGGGGTCTCCAGCCTGGCAAGCATCTGATTGGTTGCAGCCCAGTGTCAAACCATAAACTGCTGGCTTCAGGAAATCTGAAAAGACATCTGGACTTTTAGTACTTTCCTGTCCCTGGTTAATTGACCATTGGCAGGGGAGTTGTTCTCTATCTGTTCCAAGTATACTTTTTTGTTGTTGTTTCTCCTGGAACAGGGCTCAGGGCTGGGTCAGTCCCATGGAGGTTTTATCCAAGATGGAGTCACTCCGGTCTCTCATTCCCCCCTCTGACTAATACCTTGGGGGCCCAATCATGGGCGCTCCCTCATCTCATGTTCTTCATCACCCAGACTCTGGAGGGACTGATAGTGGGTTTGCATTACCATTAGCTGTATAGCTCCCAGCTATTTATTTAAAATGCAAGGTCCAAAAGTCAACAGCATAATCAGAATGAGGAGGGGTCCGAGTAAGGTTGAAATCAAAGTGGTCAACCAAGGGGAGCTATTGAACCAGGATTCAAACCATCCTTGTTTAGCCCTGTATTCATTCTCTCTTTGAGCCAGACTTTCTCTAAACTTGGCCACGGATTCTTTGATGACCCCAGAGTAATCTACATAAGAGCAACACTCTTCCTTAAGGGCAGCACCAGAGGCCTCCCTGATGCAAGAACAACAGGTCTAGGCCTCTCCTATTCTGCAGAACCATTTCTGCCAAGGAAGTTAGGGATAATGGGAGGGGGCATTCCAAACATGATCTCAAAGGGGGTTAATCCCATCTGGTAAGGGGAGTTACGTACTCGATAGAATGCGAACGGAAGGAGAGTCACCCAGTCACCGCCAATCTCTAAGGTCAATTTAGTTAAGGTCTCTTTCAGAGTTCTATTCATTCTCTCTACCTGTCCTGAACTCTGGGGTCTATAAGCACAGTGTAGTTTCCAGTCAATCCCCAGAACTATGGCCAGACTCTGACTTACCTTGGACACAAAAGCCGGTCAATTATCTGACCCTATCATCTGTGGAAAGCCATACCTGGGGACGATGTCTTTTAACAGTTTCTTTGCCACCATTTGAGCCGTTTCCTGTTGAGTAGGGAAGGCTTCAGTCCATCCTGAAAAAGTATCTACAAAGACTAGCAAATAATGATATCCGCACCTGCCAGGTTTTACCTCAGTGAAATCCATTTCCCAATGGGCTCCAGGTTTTCTCCCTAAAAGTCTGATTCCTGGGTTTCTAATATTTGGCACTGCATTAGTGAGTTGGCAAGCTTTACAGCCATTTGACAATGTCTTTAATCTTTAAGTTAGCCTCCTTGATTATTACTTCAGCATGTCAAATTAAGTCCTGCATCCTCTTGATGCCCATGTGGGAAGAACGGTGTATCTTTGCCAACATTTGTTTCCCTAATTTTTCAGGGAGGATCAGCTTCCCTTCTGCTGACCTCCATCATCCTTCCAGGCATTGGGTCCTCGGCAGTCCCTTTATCCGTTTCAGGTCCTCCCCGGTGTATTTGGGCTTTTCAGGTAGGTTTGGGTCACCTGGGTCAATTAGTGTGGTGACCAAGATTGGGTTAATTTGGAGGGCAGCCTGTTTAGCTGCCTGATCCACTCGATTGTTTCCTTGGGAAATCGGATGGCCCCCTTTTTGATGACCTGGCAGCGGATAATTGCCAATTTCTTTGGCAGCCAGAGAGCCCTCAGCAGTGTTAGGATTTTTATTTTTGACCGTCTTTCCCTCTGCCATTAATAAGCCCTGTTCCTGATCTATTGCCCCATGAACGTGCATGGTGACAAAGGTATATCGGCTGTCCGTATACACATTAAGCTTTTTGTCCTTTCCCCATACCAGCACCTTAGTTAGGGCAATAAGTTCAGCCTTTTGGGCTGAAGTGCCAGTGGGCAGAGGCTCTGCCCAAATGATGCCGGTTAATGATACTACAGCCGCCCCTGCATACCTCTTGCCATCCTGGACAAAGCTGCTCCCGACAGTGAACCAAGTTACTTCAGTATCAGATAACAGGGTATCTCTCAAATCCTGGACCATGGACATGGGCCAGGATTCTGGCACAATCATGCAGGGGGGCATCCAAGTCTGGGTCCGGCAAGAGTGTGGCTGGATTCAGGGCAACTGGTACCTGGAAGGTGATTCTAGCAGTATTTAAGAAGTAATGCCTGATAATGGGTTACACAGGCATTACTTAGCCATCTATCTGGGGGCTGCTTTAAAACTCCTTCAATTGCATGTGGTGTGGTGATGGTCAAGTTCTGTCCCAAAGTCAGTTTGTCAGCATCTTTTACCAGTAGTGCTTCTTTGAGTATATAGCCCAAGTATTGGATCTGTACTTGGGCCTTTTTAGCAGAGGCTTGATAGCCCAGGCTTCCCAACGTCTGCAACAGGCATTCTGTGCCATCCATGCAAGCCTCTTGGCTGTCTGCCACTACAAGTAGGTCATCCACAGAGACTCCTTTCCCCAACACTATCTGTCTCAGACGCCTTGCTGGTCCTCTGGATCTGCAGTGGCAGCCAGCAGGATCCTTGCCAGGTCCTTGTTCTGCCTTCTTTCTGCCTTTATCTGTTTTTCCTCTGCACTATCCCTATTATCGTACACTTTCTCGGCCACAGTTATTAAATCCCTTAAGCTTTTTCACCCAGTCTCTCTACTCTTTGGAGCTTTTTAATATCTAGAGATGACTGGTTAACAAAAGCCATGGCCACAGCCGCTATATTTTCTTTGGCCTCTGGGTCTAATGGAGTGTACCTGCGGAAGGCATCCGTTATTTGCTCCGAGAACGCAGCTGGGATTCCATTTAGTTCCTGATTAATATCGTATACCTTTTCCAAATTAGTTGGCCTATGAGCAGCCACTTTGAGACCTGCCAACAGAGACTGGAGGTAAACCAGAAGCCTCCCCTTACCTTCTGCAGTATTATAATCCTAATCAGGGTCAGTGGATAGGCAGCATCAATCAGTGTTGGGTCAGTAGTAAGAACACCAGTATTATCAGGAATTAATTTCCTGGCTTCTGTTTGGATATGTTCCCTTTCCTCTGTGGTAAACAGGACCTGTAATAATTGATGACAATCATCTCAAGTGGGTTGGTGTGTGAATAAGACAGTTTCTAATAAATTAATAAGCTCCTTAGGATTTTCAGAAAAGGGAGTATTCTGGGTTCTCCAGTTGTAAAGTGACTAGTGGAGAATGGCCAATGGTGATGAGGTTGGCTGCCAGCCTCATCTGTGGGGCCGGCGACTCTGAGGGGTAGAACAGTAGAGTCTGGACCCTCTGGTGTTGCTGCCCTTCTACTCCTAGTCCCCTGAGCCGGTCCCCCCGTGCCTATGAAGAATCTGGTACCAGGGGTGCCAGTTCCTGTGGAGGAGGTGGATAAGGAGGGGGAGGAAAAATTAGATCTTCTGTGCTGTGTACAGTGACGGTACTGATGGTTTGGTTTCAGGCTTAGGTGTTTTCTGGGTTTTCGTTTTCCATTCTGAAGCCGTCAGCACCTCAGTTTTCTGTAAAGGAAGAAAAGACTTGACCCAAAGAGGGGGGGATTATTACCTAAATCTTCCCAGACCACTATGTATGATATTTGATCCAAGTGTCCCACACATGGTTGAAGAATAATTTTCTCAACCGCGTTAATGACAGCAGGATCAAAGGTCCCTCCGAGGGCCATCCCACGTTGAAAGTGGGCCATTCAGACCTGCAGAAAGTAGTTTATCCTTCCTGACAACAACAGAGAGGTTACGGGCTCGAGTCTTAACTGCTCCAAAATGTGCAAGAACCAGGTCCAGGGGTGTAGAGGGAGTCTGTCCCATTGTGTCCATCTCAGTCACAGAGAAATAGACAACCAAAGACAAAACAGAGAGCCAGAAAGACACGCAGAAGACCACGTAGCAAATTCCCCCGCTCAAGCAGAAGGAAAACTGAACGTAGGACAGCAGCAAACTGCCGTGCTGCGGGAGTGACCCGCCTTGTCCTTTCACAGAAATCAACAGAGTCCGGGGCCCTCCGTCCCCTCTGCTGGGGTCCGGAAGTCTTCCAGACCTCTGTGGTCATGGTCATCCAGCGCATCCACTCCAACCGCTCCCGACCACACTGTTCACAAGTTTGCCTCGAGGCTCAGAACAAAAACTAGGATAGACACAGACAGGCACAACTAGAAAAAACAGACACTTACCAGCTGGCCAGGAACCCTCTGGTTCAGGGGTCCTGGGGGTCTTGGGGATCCTGGACAAGCTCCCAAGATGTTGTGCCCAGTTCACGAGACCCCCAAAGACCACCAAGGAGCCAACCAATGCAAACAAACACACAAGGGTTTTTTATTGTTACAAGCTTAAGCTTGGGCCCACTCTGTCACCGACCCAGCGGATCTCAGATGTGAGACCCCTTGCTTTGGGAGACAGGTTTTTATTGGTTTATTTCAGCAAGTTCAGCAAGGAGGGGGGTAGGGGGTCTCCAGCCTGGCAAACATCTGATTGGTTGCAGCCCAGTGTCAAACCATAAACTGCTGGCTTCAGGAAATCTGAAAAGACATCTGGACTTCTAGTACTTTCCTGTCCCTGGTTAATTGACCGTTGGTGGGGGAGTTGTTCTCATTTTTGTCCAAGTTTTATTTTTTTTTTTTTTGTGGTTTCTCCTGGAACAGGGCTCAGGACTGGGTCAGTCCCATGGAGGTTTTATTCAAGATGGAATCACTCAGGTCTCTCACTGTAAGTTGCTCTGCTCAGTGTTTCTGCCTTCAAGGATGAACCTTTGTGAGAGAGAGCAAGAGCGAGAGCAAGAGTGAGAGAGCAAGAGAGCGAGAGAGCGAGAGAGAGAGAGAGAGAGAGAGAGAGAATGAATACTGGGGTAGCTGTAGGCAGTGGTCCTGAGACTGAGTGGGCAGGGACAGGGATGTTAGCAGAACAAACCACTTCTTTTGAGAAGCAATGTACCAAATTATGATCCTGTAAATAATTACAAATCTATAGTCTTCTTTTTCCACTTACATTATACTGTAAGACTATGCACCAAACACAGACACTCTTCAATAAATACTCTTGTGTGTGGCTTTGCATATATTTCACTCCTTTCAGTCTAAAATAACAAACAGCTCTTGTGTAAACCAACCAACCACCAAAAAGCTTTCTCCATTACTCAGTTCACCTGATATGACAAGACCATGAGCTAGGATAAGAACCAGGTGAGGTGGAGAGAGGTTAAACACTCTCAGCTACAATATTTCTAACTTGATTATGCAGGTTCAGCCCCCACAAGTCACATGCATCTCCCTTCCCACGTTCCCCAACCACCTTCTAAGATGTTTGATGGCATGTGTGGTACTTTCAATACTGAATATCCCCCAAGGACCCACATGTTCAAGGCTTGGTCTATAGTCTGTGGCACTTTTGGGAAGCAGAGGGATCTATTGGTAAAAGATGGAGCCCAGTGGAAGTTAGGTCACTGGGCATGTGTCTGTGCTGGGGGTTATTAGTACCTTGGCCCCTCCTCTTCCTCTTTCTTGGCTCCTGGCCACCATAAGGTAAGCAGCACACATTCCTCATCACAATGCACTGCTTTACCACGCACCCAAACCAGCAGGGCCAATGATCATGGACTGGAAGCTCTGAAACCACAAGCCAAAATAAACCTTTCCTTCCTAAACTGACTACTTCAGGGATTTTTGTTACAGTAATGGGTACTTGACTGACATGGAATGTGTCAGTTTCCACACATGACATTTGAGTTGAATCAAGTAATTTCAGGTCTATGCTGGATAGTTTTAGTTGCCAATCTGACATGCCTGGGTAGAAGGAACCTCAATTGAGGAATTTCCTCTATTGGATTGGCCTTTGACTATGTCTGGGTAATTTTCTTGATTGTTGAGTGATGTGGGAGGGCCCAGCCCACTGTGGGCAGTACCACTCCTGGACAGGTGGGCCTGTGTTCTATAAGAAAACAGGCTGAGCATAGGCCAGGGAGCAAGCCAGGAAGCAGTGTTTCTCCATGGTCTGTGCTTCAGCTCCTGCCTCTAGGTTCCTGTTCTCAGTTCCTATTCTGACTTCCTTCAGTGATGAACTGTAACCTGGGAGATATAAGATAAAATTAACCCTTTCTCCCCCAGGTTGGTTTTTGGTCTGTGATTTTTTTGTTTTTGTTTTGTTATTTTTGTCTTTTTTGAGGCGGGATCTCCCTGTAGCCATGGCTGGCCTGGAACTCACTATGGAGACCAGACTGGCCTCAATCTTACAAAGATCCACCTGCCTCTGCCTCCTGAGTGCTGGGATTAAAGGCGTGAGCCACCATGCCCGGCTTTGGTCTGTGTTTTTATCACAGCAATAGAAAGCAAACTAAGGCAAGGTCCTTGGTTGATCAACATCTTAGAATAAAAAGCTATGAAGCCTCAACCCTGGCACCCATCCCACATGCCCTGACCTGTGTCTGACTCTACCCTGATCAAGGTCTAACCCTTGCTGGGACAATTCTTTATCTTGTGTGCAGAAAGGCCCCTAGCCCTGCTTGACTCTGACTCCATCCTCTTCCTGACCCAGACTGATTCAGGTCCTAATCCCTGCAATACCCAGCCTCTGACACAATAGTGACTCATCTTGAGTATTGCCAGCACACAGTGCAAAGGAATATTCCTGCAAATCAATGAGAAAAAGGAGTCCAGGCATAGAATGTAGGAAATAAGATGAACAGGGAATACAGCCTGGGGTTTTAGCTAAGATGAAGGGTCGTGGGAAGACTGGGTTCACCAGGACTCCCCCATCTCCTACACACAAAGTTAAATCACATAAGAAGGAATCAAGACTCATATGTGGGGGGAAAAGGTTTAATTAGTGATCACGAAAATGAAACATGACATCTTATCCAAACATTAATTTGCATGTGTGAAATTGCTATTTTCCTAGTGTTGTGTTGATCAGTCACTTCTCTTTACAGCGATGGGCCAAGACAAGTATCTGAATGTCAAGGAATCACTTCCTTCTGATCCACATGTGATCTGAATGTGATGTTGAGAGCCTGCTGTTTCTCGTTTATTTCTTTGTCTGTCTCTTGGCTATAAACTATTGGTTCCCAGGACTTGCCAATTAGTCTGGACTAGCCAGCAAGCCCTAGGAATGTTTCCACCTCCCCAGCACTGGCAGTACAAGCCCGTGCCACCATGCCCAGCTTTTTTAGATGGGTGCTGGGGTTTGGACTCAGATCCTCATGCATGACACTTTACAACTGAGCCCTCTCTAGCTGCTGGAGATCATATCTTGCTTTGGCTGGGCATGATGATGGATGCCTGTAACCCAAGTACTTGGGAAGCTGAGACAGGAGAATCATGAATTGAAGGCCAACCTGGGCTACATAGCGATACCTTGTCTCAAAAAATTGTTTCATTGAGGTTTTCAGTATTTCCTTTTAAACTGGGTATGGAAACTTCACGTTTGGTGTAATTATGACCACACTTGGACTTGTTTTCCATTTTGGTGTTTTCTCTCCCCACTCTGTTCTCCACTGCTCTCCCTTGTACCATGCAAATATTTTGTTGTGTCATAGTAATTTCTTTGTTAGCTCTGTAACCATGGTTTTAATTACTTTGCTAGTAGTTGCTTTAATGATGTACTGAAATCTACCTTGGCTTTGATAAAATAATGAATCTGCTTCCACACAGCTCTACTGCCCTTCCTCTTTTTGTACCTTAACAGTCATTTTGATTACATCTCTGATAGATCAACACATTGTTTTGATGCTTTATACAACTTAAGCCTTCTTGGTCTGTTAATTTCTTTGCACACTTTATTAACTCTGTGCTTACTGTATATGAATTTGATTTACTGTTTGGTACCATTTCCTTTACTATTTATTATGAGACAGGCTTCCTAGCCAGATATTCTTAATCAGGGAATGCTTTTTTAAAATTAATTAATTAATTATTGGTCCTTTTTGAGACAGTGTCTTCCTGTAGCCCCAGCTGGCCTGGAACTCACTATGTAGACCAGGCTGGCCTTGAACTCAGAGACCCAAATGCCTCTGCCTCCCTAAGTGCTGGGATCAAAGGCATGTGCCACTATGCCGGGCCTCAGGGAATGATTTTATGTTAACTTCATTTTTGAAGGGTAGTTTGGCTGAATATAGTTGGTTGATAAATTTTTCCTCTCAGCACTATGAATATTTCAACTCAATTTCTTGTTATCCACATTTTTTTTTTCTTTCCTGGTAATCACTTAGCCTTATTTGAATGTTGTTCTTTTGTATGCAATGATTTTTCTTCTCCTGAGGCATTAAACATGGTCTCTTGGTCTGTTTTATAGGAGGTTGACTTTGAATGTCTACATGTATGTCTACATGTGTATATCTTTGATTTATCCTATTTGGAGTTTGTTGACCTTGAATTTTTAGATTATAACTTTACATCAAATTTGTGGAGATTTTGGGGATTACTGCATTACCCTTTCTTTCCTTTCAATCTTGGAAAATATGTATATTTTTGTGAATTTGATGTTCCCATAAATGACATGGCTGTTGTTTTCTTGAAGTCTCTGCAGCTGTGATTACCAACGTGAGAGCCACGTAAGACTGAGTCCTGTAAGGGCTGGAGAGATGGCTTGGAGGTTAAGAGCACGGGCTGGTCTTACAGAAGACCTGGGTTTGAATTCTAGCACCCCCATGGTGGCTAACAACCGTCTGCAACACCAGTTCCTGGCAATCCAACACTCTCTTCTGAACTCCACAAGCACTGCATGACATGGGTGCACTTACACAAATGCAGGCATGACACTCATACACATTAAAAAAAAGATTGAGTCCTTCAACACTTTAACAATCTGTCACACGAGGCCCCACTTCTCCCTGAAGGTATATATGCAGCTCACATTTTCTCATATGGTTATATGTAACCCCAAATCACTGGTTTATTACACTAGATTGAGGTGGAATTGTTTCTTTGGTTGTTATCTGTACCTTATCTAGAGTGAACAGATGTTTGTTCACAGATTCCCAGGAAGAGTTCACACAGCTAGGCCTGACCTAGGGATTGCTGTGCATTCCCAGAAATCCTGGACTTTGAACTTCAAGCTGGGACAGGGTGAGTGCCTTGGTGAAGGGCTAAGGATATTTCACCCCAAGGGGGGGGGGTGCGGGGTGGGGGGGTGTTGAGCCAGCCAGATGTGGTAGTCAATAATTAAGCCAATCAGTCATTTCTGGATCTCGGCTTCCCAGCATACACAATAAATGCCTTTCCTAAATTTCTTTGAAGTCTGTCCCTGGCATTCAACCAGA
Source organism: Nannospalax galili (assembly GCF_000622305.1). NCBI lineage: Eukaryota > Metazoa > Chordata > Mammalia > Rodentia > Spalacidae > Nannospalax > Nannospalax galili. Next base: position 2,866,669 of record NW_008350126.1, on the reverse strand, counting down.
TTTCCTTCTCTGCTCGCTCACCATGGGACATACTGGATTCTATAATCAAGATTAAAAAATGGCACCTGTGGTCATTGATTTTATGTGTCAACTTTGCTTTGGCTCAGTATCTAGATTTTTTGTTAAGTAATTGTCTGGTTTTACTCTGGAGGTACTTTTCAGCCAGGATTAACATTTAAGTCAGTAGACGTCTACTGAGGCAGATTACCCTCCATTGAGTGGGCCTCATCCAGTCAGTTGAAGACCTTAGGAGACTGTCTTCCCCTAGGAAAGAGGGAATTCTGCCAGAACCACCTTCAGACAAGAACTGCAGGATTCTACCCTAGGTCTTCAGCTTCTGGCACTCTTCAGTTTTCAGACTTGTCAGCCTCTCCCACAATCACATGTGCCAAGTCTGTATAGTAAATATATCTGCCTCTGCACACACACACACACACACACACACACACACACACACACACACACACAATCATGAATCACTCAATGGGGACACGTGTTTGAGGAATGCATCATTAGGAATTGAGGAAATGCACTGAGGAATGTATTTTATTATCTTGAGACAGGGTTTTAAGTATCTGAGGCTGGGCTGGAACTCATATAGTTCATGATGACCTTGTACTTCTGATCCTCCTGCTTTCAGTTCCTGAGTATGAGTACTGGGATTACTGTTGTACACCACCTGTCTAGTTTATGCAGGACTGGGAATTACTCTCAAGGCTTCCTTCATACTGTGCAACCACTCAAGACACTGAGCTCCATCTCCAGCTTGTAGGCTGTTTCATTTTAGGGCCAACATTATTAACTGTACTTATACAAACTAAGATTAGTCTTAGGGCATAAAATCTTTTTGTGTGTATACATATGTACATGTGCAGGTATACGTGTGTGTGTGTGTGTGTGTTTGTAGGCCAGAGACAACCTGAGCTGCTATTGTTCCTCAAGTGCTGTTTACCTTTTGTATGAGTCTCTCACTGGCCTGAGACTTAACTAGTTAGGCCTGTCTCTGCCTCCCCAGTGCTGCAATTCTAAGCATGCATTACCACACTTGGTTCTTTTACATGCGTTCTAGGGTCTCAAACTCAAGGTTCTTATGATTAGAAGGCAAACACTTTACCAACTGAGCTATCACCCCAGCCCAAGGCATAAGATCTTAAGGAATTACTTCTGTATATGTAGTTCATCCTTGACCAAAACGTTATGTGGTACAAGACTGTTGTATTAGTAAGGGTTCTCTAAAGAAACAGAACTGATGAAATATATATATATGTATTTATTAGATTAGCTTACAGGACAGCGTCCAAGTAGTCCAACAATGGCTACACCACCCTGGAGAGGCTCAGTCCACAAGGCTGGATGTCTCAGCAGTCCCAATCTGACACTGAAGGCCTGATGGATTCCTGGAGATCTGCTAGTCTTCAGTGTACATTGGTATCTGAAGAAGTTGGTCATAGCAGCAAGACGAACTCACCAGTGAGACAGAAGACAAAGGGCAAAAGGCAAGAGCTCCCTTCTGCCACGGCCTTTTATATGGGCTGCCATCAGAAGGTAACGCCCACATTTAGGTTGGGTCTTCCAGTTTCAAATGATCCAATCCAGAAGGTCTCTCTTGTTTCAGTTAATCCCAGATTCAGTCAAGTTGATACCCTGGATCAGTCATGACATATGTACACAACCAATCTCTACCCCTCCCCCTTTCTCCCTAAATTTCAGGTTTCCTGTGTTATATGTGTAAGCTCAGTCTCTGAGGGGCAAGTCAAGGTATTGTGGCTTTGGCCAAGTCAATGAACTCCTGAGTCTATTTACATATTGATGAACCAGGAAGCCTCACCTTTTCATGGTTGAATCGAACTAGCATGTTGGTTACTGGTGCTTTTTCTATCCTAGAAACTTCACCCCCAGCTGACACACTACCCTTTTCTTCACATAGACATCCATCTGTCTTTCCTAGACAGATGGATGGAGCAAGGTGTATAAATACAGAGACACTGAGCATTCCTTCAGTTCCTCACACTGAAATTCCTCTTTTGTGTACTTCTTTGATCTGTGGATTATTTGGGTGTGTGCTGGCTACTTGGGTACTAGGGGTTTTTCCAGTTTGCTTTTTTTCTTCCACTATGGATTGATCTCTGAGTTCATTGTTTTGTGGCCAAACAAAATCTATTTTTGAAATGATTTCAACCTTCTAGCATTTGACTTGTTTTATGGCCAGCATGTGGTCTAATTTGGAGACTGTTCTATGTGTTCTTGAAAAGACAATGTATTCCGGAATTTCTGTGCAAAGTGCTTCATAAATATAAGTGGGCTCAAGTTGGTTTGCAGTGTTGTACAAGTTTTCAATATTCTTACCAACTGTCTTTCTGCTTGTTCTATCAATTACTTAGAATGGGCAACTCAAACCTCCAGCTATTTTCTTGGTTGTTGTTTTGAGACAGGAACTCATATGGCCCAGGCTGGCCTCAAACTTGCAATACAGCCAAGGATGACCACCTCTGGGCTCTTGAACCTTCTGCCTCCACTTCCCAAATGCTGAGATTACAGGTGTGCACCACCATGCTTGGCTCCTCCAGCTATTATTGTTATGCCTGGCTGGCTCGAATGCACTGTCAACAAGGCTGACCTCAAAAGCACAGAGATCTGCCTGCCAGGGTGACCCTGTCTCAAAAAGACAAAAAAAAAAAAAAAATAAATAAAAAAATTACTATGCTAGTCTTAAGCCTTTTGAATGCACTGTTAAAGTCTATTCAAACTTTGGTGGAAATTTCAAGTTAAGTTTTGCTAATTTTTCCGATCTTTTTTTCTATTTCTGTTCTTATTAGTTATGATTAAAATTTTAGTATTTTAATTCCCCTTAATATTTTAATTTAATAATCACATTAATTAATTAATTAATTTATTTATTTTGAGACAGGTCTGCTGGTAGCCCCAGCTGGCCTGGAACTTACTATGTAGACCAGGTTAGCCTCAATCTCACAGAGATCCACCTGCCTCTGCCTCCCCAGTGCTGAGATTAAAGCATGTGCTGCCATACCTGGCCATTACTATTATTTTTGAGACTAGTCTCACTATATGTAGCCTAGGCTGGCCTGGAACTTGGAGTCTTCCTGCTTCAGACTCCTGAACACTGGGATTACAAGAGTACGTGACCATGTTCCAAACTATTTTTCTTTTTCTTCTTCTCATGTATATGTGTGAGTGTTCACATGCGTGTGTGGGTGCACGTGTGTATTCAAGGTGTATGAAAAGATTCAATCGAGCTAACATCCTCACCCTGAATACTTCCTGTCAACTTTTTTTTGAAAAATTCCAGCAGGCCTGGAACTCACTATGTAGACTCTTAGAGATCCTCCTACCTTAGCTGCTAAGTGCTGGGACTGAGGGCGTATAAAGGCGTGCAACTTTTTTGTTACACTTTTTGAGTCACTTTGTTTTAGTGATTACCATATGCATTGTAATTTATTACAGTCACATCCAAGCAACTTAATTATGATATAATACAAAGCATTTGTGGGACACTGACAAGTTACTATTCATATCTGTTTATGAAAACAATGGCTCTGGTATTTTCATAGACCTAAATAACCAATGCTTAAATCAGCAGGAACCAGCTGGTTGTGGTGGTCCAATGCCTTTAATCCCAGCACTCAGGAGACAGAGGCAGACAGATCTCCAGGAGATGGAAGCCAGCCTGGTCTATATAGTGAGTCTAAGCCAGCTGAGGCTACAGGGAGACCCTGTGTCAAAACAACAAAACAACAACAACAAAAACAAGACCCCTAAAACCAAAAAAACAACAGGAACCTACAAATGTTGAGGTATTATATATTCTTTTGTTAGACAGGAAGAAGGGACTAAAAAAATTAAATTATTTTCTTAAGAAAACACACCTGCAAAATGAATACTGCCTTAGATTTGCAAAAAGGTCAAGGTCAAGTTTCAGAGGCTGCTGTATTGAGTGCATTACAAATGCAAACAGATGGATCTTCAGAAGTGGAGGTTTATTTCATTAAAAATCACAACAAAACAGACTCATCCCCAGACAGGACTGTATCCTTAGAGCAGCAGCAATCACAAGGCACCTCAAGCAAAAGAGAAATTCAACATTAAAATATCACAGATCATTAAAAAGTCATTGAAGTTCGCTTGTTAATATGAACATAGATCACGGAATTACATTAAAAAAATCTAATCCCTTTACCTTTTTAACAAGGGAATAATGGCACTGCTATTACTGTTGCTATCATGTGGCTAAAAACTCAAGCCTTTACCACCTAACTTGGTTTGCCAAAGAAAAAACTGGATAACTTAAAAATCACTTTTAGCGTTTTTACACCTTTCTTAGGCACCTGGAATTTATAAGATGAAAAGAAGTCATTGTTTTTCTCAGCTTAGAAAAGCTCATAGTTTTATGTCCATAGACAAGACCACCAATAAGAAAGGAGTACATTTGAGATAGTCTCAAATTTCATGGATACGATTTACATTTTGGGATCAACATCGTAACCTTCTTCCGAAAACCAATTAGAAGTTAATATATAATAAATATAAAGTCAATTACAAGAAAATAAAATGTTTGATTCAAATTATTGCTTGGGAAGTAGCATGAATATTCTCTGGCTAGTGATGTGAAGATTAGAAATGACAATCTCACTATCCAGTGCATAGAAAATTCTAGGATTCAAATATATTATATGGACTTTGTAATACCAAAAGGTGTTTCTTTGCATATCAGCCACTATTCAGTTCAACAGGACAGAGACTGGAAAAGGGCAGCTGCATCAGCCCTCCCCCACAGGAAACGTATCACATACAATTTCCTCTCAGCAGCAGGTTGCAAAGTCTTTTTCTATGAAATATGAAGGAGAGCTTACAGAATCATTACTACAGATGGGAGAGAAGAAGAATAAAACTCCAGTTTTTAACAACAAAAGGAATATAAAATGCTAATATGGTAAAACATTTGAACAGTACTAAATGGCACAATTTAAATACCAGTTAGATGTTGTCATCTGTCTTCCTCTAAAAAGTCAGCTCTTGGGCTTTTAAACGTGTTTTCAAAAATCCATCCATCGTCCATGGACATGCATTCAGCCTATAGCCACACTGCGGAACAGCGATTCCAATGACATAGAGTTCTTAGGTCACTCCCTGGCCAGCGAGAGGTCTCCAAGGAGTTCTGTAGGCCACTGGGCACTGGCTGTAGCCTACAGCAGCACAGCCTGAGCTACCTCTTTGATGGTGGATGCAGCTTTCTCCAGTTCTTCCTCTGTTTGTTCTACTGTGACCACAACCCTGATGCTGAAAACACAAAGGACACCAAAAATCAAGTCAGATTCTATACTGAGATCAGCTGGCTCCAGACAGGCTTCTGTTAAAGTTCTGCAGGAGGCTGACCTGCTACTCAGTAATATCCACCTGCAGCTGCCTTGCTACCACGTGGCGGGAAGGAGTAGCTGTGACAGGGCCCTGTGGCCTGCAGGCCTAAAACACCTCTCTGTAGCCGTGGCTTCTTGCCTGGCCCACTCATGTCCATGTTCGGCTCTGGAGCTGTCAGTGTGCTTGGCAAGCATGTCCTTTCAACAATCTACTACTTCAAGCAGTCCTGGTCCAAAGCAGGAATTCAACACTTTTTTTCTTTTTTTTTGAGACAGGTTCTCCCTGTAGCCCCAGCTGGCCTGGAACTCACTATGTAGACCAGGCTGGCCTTGAATTCAGAGATCAGCCTGCTTCTGCCTCCCGAGTGCTGGGATTAAAGGTGTGCACCACCACAGCCCAGCTTAGGAATCCAACATTTGTACACCAAGTTGTTGCTCCTATTTAATAATTCAATGAGAAATGTGGATGTCCTGGACTATTTGAAGGCAAAGCAGGAAATTTCAAGTTCTTAGGAAAATTGATCACATTCCCCATCCTTTGCCAACATCTGCTTCAAGCACTAGACATGCTGGGCATGGGGCACTAAAGATAACATAGGTATGGCTCTTGTCCAACCTTTGTCCTGACAAGTGAGCACAAAGTGCAATTCAGGTGGGCAAAAGGAAAGCCATAGGGTCAGAGTGATAAGGTATGCTTGAGCTGATGCTTCAGAGATCTCACCTAACCCCACCGTGGCCTTCTGAATTTGCATTTCAATGAACTCCTTAGGGAGCTCTGCTGTGCCCTGGCCCACCTGTATCTCATGCTCTGGACTCTAGCTTGAACTTGGAGGTGTGCAAAGCCACTGCAGACCCCTGAGGAAAGTGCAGTTTCTCATCTGCTGAAGATCACGGTGCCCACCAGGGTCCTGATGGGCACAGATGGTGCTTTACCCAGGGTGGGATCCCATCCCCAGGGTGGGATCACACCTCAACAAACCCTCTGTGCTGCCCGTGTATCTAATCCACATAACCTACTGAGCTCAGAGCCTTTCATACTCTTGAGCTCATGACATTTGCCTACAGTTTGGAAAAGTCAATAAAATTATACAAAACTGATTTTATATTTCTTGTACCTTATTAGACTCTGCATTAAAACAGAGGCAGGAGAATGATCTATGGTGTGTTTTCCCATCATGGTAAGTATTAAGGCAAACCATCAGAATTTGGGGACTATAGGCACTTGATTGTCCAAGGCCAGGGTGTCACCTGTTCTAGGAAGCCTTAGCATCATGCCAGTCTTGTGATCTCTGACCCAGGGCTCTGATGGGAATCCACTTCCTGATTACAGTGTAAGCATTTTGAGAACAGTCTCTTTCACCACCTCAATAGTCTGTGTTGGTGAATCCTCCCTTTGCTCTGCTTTCCCTAGGTGCTTTGGTATCTGTAGGACAAAGCACCCATAGACTCTGGCCAGCAGTGTCAGCAAGATGACCAAACCCAGGCTGCTCTCTTCCCTCAGGAGTCTTCACAGTGAGGACTGCAGTTAGAATCTGGCCACTATTAGCTGATCAAAACCTATCACCAGTTCACTCTTTGGCCACCACACACTTGAGTTACTTGGGAGGACACTTAGTCCTGAGGTGCTTTTCGGTTAAAATTAAAAACATCTAGTTTGAGAACAGAACATGGCGTACCCTATATGTTAAGGGCATTCTTTCTTATCCTGTGTTAATCTTTCAAGTTTCCCAAATGTAATACATTTCAGAGTTTAAAGAAGAAAGGTGAGGTTGTATTTTAATCTTAACTAACCTCGGAGGAGGGAGGCACTTCTCTTCCTTCTCCAAGTAGCGCGCCTGAGTTAATGCAACGCGTCTGTTCATGCACTGCAGGTGGAAAGGGAAATGTTAGCAATGCAGACTGAGATTATAGTGAGATGTGCACTTGTCACTCATGTTTCCATTCTGAGTGTAGGAGATAAAGTTAACATGCCCTAGTGTGTGCTGAGTGTTTGCCCATCTCACAGCCCTTCCTGTGATAGTGGGTGAGTTGGGCTGCAGAGCCTGGCCAATGCAGAGCCTATGTGATTTCTGAGCACGAGCACTTGGAGGAATGGCTAGGCTCCCTGCAGATTGCATGTCGGAAAGAGGCTGTGTGTTTTTACAAAGTTTTAAGTTATGAAGCCATGGGCAATCAGAACCTACCATTTCAAACTAGAGTGAGAACACAGGGAGGCAGGGAGTCTGCTGGCTGACTAAAAGCAAGCTCTAGGACAAGGTGATAGGTTTTAGGTAGGTGATAGGTTTGATATGCTCTAGAATTAGGCACCAGTAGTCTCAGGGTCTTGTGAATATACTAAAAGTCAGTGATTACAAACTTCCAAAAGAGCTGTGAGGAGTATATTTACATACATACATACATACATCTGTGCACACATGATCCACAGAGCAGGGCATGATGCATAAAGGAAAAGAACAACTACTTTAAATGCTCAGCAGTGAAAGCTTCAGCCCAAAGAAGGGTGGCTGTAAGCTGCGGAAAGGAATGGGAAACAGTGCAGACAACAGGACAGCTGCTCCCTCACTCCAGTTCTAGGAAGTGAACTTGGAAGCATGCCGGCCTCCTGAGAACATCTGGCCTGCCTCTGTGTCTAGCCCTGCTGCCTAAGAGACATCACAAACCAGAGCTGTTTGTGAAAACAGTGTCCTGTGAAGAAACTCAGCATAAACTTGGCAAAGCTCTCCGTTCTACGAGGAGTAATAAGAATTACGGTATCATGATTCTTTTTCTTTAAATACAGAAAAGAACAGGAGAGTGGGGCAGAAGACTGTGAAGATTTTTAAGGTGGTGGCTGTGACAGTGCAAAGAAGCTGCAGGCCTTTCTGTTTTTTTCTTGTGAATGACATTTCCCGAGAGTGCTGTTCCCTGTGCTGGATTTTCTCACTCAATTCTCAGACAGCCAGTTCCATGGGAAGGTCAGCAGATCATGAGTTTGGGAGCTGGAAGTTGTCCATGAACTTCATATTAATTTCTTTTGGTCAATGTGGGTGCATGTGGAGACCAGAGGACAACCTTGGCTATCACTCCTCAGGAGCTGCCCACCTTTTTGTTTGAGCAAGGGTTTCTCACTGGCCTAGTACTTGCCAATCTCCCCCATGTTGAGATTACAAGTATGCACCATCACAACTGACTTTAGAAAAAATGTGGGTTCTGGGGATGGAACTCAGATCCTTATAAGCCTGCAAGTCAAGCTGTACTGACTGAACCACCTTCCCTCTGAATGTTTGTTTGTAGTTTCGTGCATATGAGCTCCATCTCTCCGGACAGCAGTTTCACTGTGCTAATGCAAAAGAACAAAGCAGAGTAGGGGCCTGATATGGAGGTGATACACTAGCACTGAGAAAAGAGTAGTCCAAGCACAGGGGTGTGCATGGACCACTGTCCATGGGAGACAGAAAACAAATGACAGGCTCCAACTCAGGCACACGTGGCTTGTATGGCCTGTTCTGTGTCCTTTGGCCTTGGCCCTACCAATGAGGACAATTCTGTTGAAAATGGACTTAACAGTGTCATGTGGAGTTAAGGTAAGGAACCCAAGTTGTACTGGCTTGTCCATTTAATTGGTACTGAATTTTAAACAGTGTTTTGTTTTCTACCTTTGTCTAAAAACTCAAATCACAAACTTACTTTTGTGTTTGTACATATTTAGGGTAAAATGATGAGAGAGTCAAGAGGGTGGAGAGATGCTCTGTCCTTTTAAGGAGTTCTATCTTTCCTTAGGCCTGCAGAGCTGAGCCCAAGAGGACATATGTCACAGGTCATTTGCTAGCAAGGCAAGCCTGACCACCATACTCTACGTGTTTCATTAACTAGGACTCTCAGACTCTGGATTCATTTATATTTTTGTTTTCTTTAATACAGCAGATCCCAAAAGATCACATACCGTATGTAGTACTCCACGGATCCTCATTCCAGATCACACAGTTCAAATACACAAGATGAAGGGCAGCCAGGGTAGGCTGCACAGCTAGAGATGGCCTTTCACATACCAGTTGCACACCTGAGGGCACTGGTGTGCCTCAGTGCCCTCAAGGCATGCCACAGGGATGGAGGGGACAGGTGGCAGGCACTCCCTTTACTCTTAAGGAGACTGGTAGTTGATTTCAGAGCAGGAACACGAAGTGGAATGAAGACTGGAAGAATGGTAAGGAGGCTTCAGGAGAGGCAGCTACTGTTGAGATCACTGGCCAAGCAGCTTCCCCAGAGTGTACTGGGTCAACTCAGCAGTAATTAGTAAAATCTTAGTGAAACTGAGAAATTTAGCCAGGCATGGTATCTCACACCTGTAATCCCAACACTCAGGAGGTTGGGGCAGGAGGATCACCCATGAGTTAAAATTCATCCTGGGCTACACACTGAGTTTCAGATCAGCTTGAGCTACATAGTAAGACCCTATCTCATAAAATGCAAACGGCGAACAGTTAAGTTTTTTGCAGGGCTGTTCTGGAGAGAAGCTAAGCACAGGGTAAATACAGCACAGCACCATGGAGAGAGAAGGCCTGTGGCCTGTCCCTTCAGGAACCCTGGGAGCTTAGCAGGGTTGGCCGGGAGGGCTGAGGGAATTAGGACAATCCGGTCATGAGCTAGGTGACTGGTAATGTCTGGTATACCCCATCTCTCAGGGCAAAGAGATCTTCCTGAAAAATGAGGTAAAGGAGGGTGGAAAGGGCGTGAGGAGTTCACTGAGTAACTGCATACTTACTTGATTTACGATTTCCTGAAGTAGTTTCACATCTTTCTCCCGAGACCCAGTGCTCTCTTCCAGTTGGAGGTGAAATGCTGGGGAAAGGGACTCCCCCACCACTTTTAGTCCAGAAATGCTGGAGAAGCAAGCACACACTCCCGTTGGTCCACTGCTGATTCACAGTGCTCTCACACAGGTAACTTAACAGCTGGCACTGTCAAGGCTCACCGGACTGAACAGAGACCCTGATGGAAGCACCACATGATGCGATTCCAATGTGCTGCCTGGGTGGTGCCTTCCAGCCTAGGAAATGCCTGCAGACTGGTTACTGTGAGCATGAGCCAGGAAGGAAGGCTGCTGCTCAGGGGGACACTGTCCGTCCCCCACCCCCGCCCCCAGTCTCCCACTGCAGTCTGGGTGCTCCCATTATTTGCACTACACGAGAAGCTGTCTTATGGGCTCCTCAACTTGGCTCTCCCATCTCAGCCACTGTGTACTGCTTTCTTATTCCTGCGAATGCTGCTCACCTGGGGTCCAGCTCATGCTGCATCTTGGGGTGGGGGGGCTCCCTTAGCACCCGTTTTAGAAGGGATTTACCACTATTTTCTATGATTGCCCTTCACAGCCACTTACTGCAATATATGATTATGTGTCCATGCTTGTTACCTAAGCCTTTAGTGTGTACTGTCTGCCATAAACTAGAGATGTGATTTTCAACATTAATACATTTTTACTACCAACAACAGGTTCGCTTGAACAACTTTCTCACTTGTGTGACTTGTTTTGAATCTTATTTGGATTAAGATTTTTCTTAGATGAACTGCACAGCAGTCTGTCTCAAGGAGGAAGACAGATTTGTGTTGGGGTAAAATCTTGTGATTATTAAAGATTCAGGACAGCTGCACGCCATTTAGTCAGGTTCACTTCGGCCTACGATACTCGACAACAAGAATGACTATTTGACTTTTTGTCCCATCTCCTAGAATACAAATCGTGACACATGCCTATTTGAATCTGGGCTAAGCATTTCAGACCAGCTGCATTCATTCAGATCTGCTTCCCGTGGGATGAAACGAAGCACTAGACAGCACTGCGCATTTTCCCTGTTTAGGACTCAGAAAGTATCTGCACAACAGCTGCTTCTGTGGTTTGAATCCCTGTCTGTGGAAGTCCATGTGACTGTGTAGACGCCAGGGAGCACTACGGAATGGTGTGGACCTTTAGGATGTAGGCCTTGTGGGAAGTCCTGAGGTCACTGAGGATTGTCCTTCTGAATGGTAATGTGGGACTCTAACATCCTCTTCCTGTTTATTGGCTTGAGATCAGTGCTTTGCTCTACCACGCATTTCCAAAGAATCATGACCTGGAACCTCCAAAACCATGAGCAAAATAAACCTTTCCAATTTATCAGTTAACTGCCTCAAGTATTTTACTGCAGTGATAGAAAGCTATAAATAATGCTAATGCGAGGTGCTGGCAGCTAATCTTGCTTGGCATTCAAGCTACCATCAAGCATTACTAACTTATTATCTCCTTTATTTACATGAAAACACAACATGCTAGGTTCTCTCAACAGAGAAGGGCACAGGACTGAGTTTGGAACCTTAGAATCTAGTGCATCAGCAATGTGGAGAAACCTAGATCAGTTTTCACAATGCAGAAACTAAGCAACATACTTTCAAGATCTGTCTCCTGTGTGAATGTTGACTGGGTATACCAAGAAGGGTCATTTCCTTAGTATAGAGAAGGCACCTAAACCCAATCTAGCTTGTGCTCTGATCAGATGGGCTTGGGTCATGTGTGGGTAGAACAGGTTGGTGGAGGAGTGCAACAGAATGCTCTACTTGTGTGCTGAGGCCAAATTCACACGAGACCAATGATAGTTGAATGGAAAAGAATTGCAGTGCAAGTCCAGAAGTTTCAGAGCTTTTCATGCACTTGGCAAACACGTCACTTCACCCAAATAGGTAAATACTAAACCTTGGGTTAGGTCCCAGTCCCAAGGCCACCATGGCTTGCACTCACAGCCCAGAAAAGAACTGGCTGATAACAGTTGCACATGGGGGCAAGAAGGGGTGGGGGTGTGGGAGGAACGCTTCTTTCTGTTCTGGTGGAGATGGAGAAAGAACAGGCCAATGACTTCCCCTAAACTCAACTTCTGAAGCAAGGGAGGAAAACTACGGATGACAGAAAGCTAAAGAAAAATTACTTAGGTCTAAGCAGTAAAGACACTGCTTCAAAATGTCTACCTTTAATAAATTTACTGGAAAGTAAAAAAAAGCAGTAAGCTAAATGTCAGAAGTAGAAGGGCTAAGAATAAATGCTATGAAGGGGTGGATAAAAATGAAGGAGAAAATAATGACAGCAAACAAATGGATGGAAACACAAAAATAAAACAGTATCTAGAAATTTCCATTAAAGCTCTTTTTACAGGTACAAGGGCTTTATGGGGGGGGGTCAAATCCTATTAAAAAACATAAATGAAATGAGCAGTGATGTCCTGTTCGTAGATGAAAATCAACCAGAGAATCTGATGTAATTCCAACTAAAATTCTAGCAGTAACTTTGGGGAGACCTGTACTAATTAGAAAGGGATGAGTAAATAAAGCAGTGAAACAGAAGATGGTTCAAAAAAGAGACCTATGGAGGAACCGCAGGCCTCTCTCCGACACGCAGGCCTCTCTCCAGGGCAAGTCTATCGCGCCCTCCATGCCTTGACTCCCCCAGCCTCATTCACCCTCCCATCTCCCCCGCCAGTCTCTCCTCCTAGCCTGGCTCCTGTCCCATTCCTTGTCTTGGAGCCCCAGACACCTGGGGAACCACTATTGCTTCCTGATCTTTTTCATCCAGACCAAATCAGTGCCTTCTCTGGTCCCCAGGAGCACTGCTTCTGGGCCTGGCCCTGCCCTCACCTCCCTCTGCTTCCCTGGGCCTGCAGGACCTGCAGGCCTCTCTCCAGGGCAAGTCCATTGCACCCTCTGAGCCTAGATGCCCCCAGCCTCATTCACCCTCCCATCTCCCCTGCCAGTCTCTCCTCCTAGCCTGGGTCTGGCCCATTCCTTGTCTTGGTGCCCCAGATACCCGGGGAAACACCACTGCTTCCTGATCCTTTGCATCCAGACCAACTCAGTGCCTTTTCGGGTCCCCAGGAGCACTCTGGGCCTGGCCCCGCCATCACCTCCCTCTACTTCCCTGGGCCTGCACCACCCAACTAGCCTCTTTCTGGGTCACCTGGGCTGACCTTTCCTCTTCCTGATCCTTTGCATCCAGACCAACCTAGCTCCCCAGTGCAGTCCCCAGGAGCCCTTGGGGCTGCTTCCCGACCCCATCTGTCTTTGTATCTCTGGGCGGCACGGCCACCAGCTGCCCTAGACCAGCATCTTTCCAGGGCCCGGCTTCCAGGCCAGTCCAACCCCCAAATTCCTGAGGCCAAAAACTTTCCTGGAATCCAGACCTTAGAAGAAAGCCCGAGAGCATCTGATCCTCATCTGACTTGGCCTCTGTGGGAACTCCTGAAGACAAAAGCAATCTGGCCACTCCAATATAAAATCAAAAGAGAGAACCGGAAGCTTAGACAAAGCAGGTTTTCATGCCCCAAAAGTAAACCACAAAGACATATAAAGTTCACACACAAAAAAGCAGACCTAAACGTGAAGCCTTGAGTTTCACACAAGAATTAGAAACTACAAAAGAAATCCACATGTCAAAATCACAGAGGAAAAAATAACAACATGAAAAACCAAAATAACATATCCCCACCAAATACCAAAAGTCCTCTAGAGGAGTGCAATGAAAACCCCTTAGAGATAATGCAGGATATGGAACTCAAAAGAACAATTATAAACATGATAAAAGAATTCAGTGAATTTAAAGAACACACACACACAAAAGAAATCAAAGAACTGAAGGAAGATAGGGATAAACTTCTGAATGAATTCAGAAAAAAGTTAGAAATACTGAAGAATACTCAGGCTGAAATGAAGAAGGAAGTGAAACACTCAGTAAGCCAATTAGAAATGACAGGAGAAAGCCTCACCAACAGGATGAATGAAATGGAAAACAGTATCAAGACTGGAAGATAAAGTGGACGAATTAGACCACTCAAGCAAAGATTATGAAAAATTTAAGAAACCAGAAGAATGGAATATGCAGGAATTGTGAGACACCATAAAAAGACCAAACTCATGAATCATAGTCATACAGGAAGGAGAAGAATCTCAAGATAATGGTATGGACCAGATCTTCAACAGAATTGTGGAAGAAAATTTCCCAAAATTAAAGAAAGACATGCTCATACTCATATAAGAAGCATCAGACAGGACCAGAAAAGAAACTCTCCACAGCACATCACAGTAAAAACTACACATAAAAAACAAAGAGACAATTCTGAAATCTGCAAAAGAGAAACAACAAGTCACATATAAAGGAAAAACCCATTAGGATTATAGCTGACTTTTCAGTGCAAACTATGAAAGCCAGAAGAGCCTGGACCAAAGTATTCCCAGTTTTAAATGACCACAGATGCCAACCCAGATTACTATACCCAGCCAAAAGGTCAAAGGGGAAAGAAAAATCTTCCACGACATAAATAGGCTGAAGGAATTCATGTCCACAAAACCAGCCCTTCAGAGAGTTCTGGAAGCAATACAAAGAGCTAAAGAAAGGAATGACTATACCCAAGGGCTTGTGGAAAGAAATCCAATGAAGGTGTAACTGTGGAAAAGTACAGCTATATAAAGAATGTAAACCGAAATAAAAATGACAGGATTCAATACTCATCTTTCATTAATAACTTTAAATATTAAATGACTGAACTCCCCAGTCAAAAGACATACACTAGGTGAATGGATTAAGAAACAAAACCCATCTTTTTGTTGTC
>NW_008350126.1:2849168-2850087 GCF_000622305.1 Nannospalax galili | reverse complement strand
TGGGATGCAATTCCAATCAAAATCCCCCTGACATTTTTCATAGAATTGGAAGATTCCTATGGAAGCAGCAAAGACCTAGGATAGCCAAAGCAACCCTGAGCACTAAGAGGAATGCTGGAGGGATTACTATACCAGATTTTTAAATGTATTACAGAGCTATAGTCATAAAACACACACACACACACACACACACACACACACACACACACACACACACACACATGGTACTGGCACAAAAATAGACCTGTAGAGTAACAAAACAAAATTGAGGACCCAAATATGAGTAAATGCAATTTCAGCCACCTGATATTTGACAAAGGAACCAAGAGCATTCACTGGAGGAAAGATAGCATGTTCAGCAAATGGTGTTGGCAAAACTGGATGTGCACCTGTAGAATGAAATTAAACCCCTGTCTTTCACTTGGCACAAAGTGAAATGAATGAATTCAACTCCAAATGAATCAAAGAAGCCTGAAACTCTGAAACTGTTAGAAGAAAACATTGGGAAAAACCTATAAGATATAGGTGTAGGAAAGGATTTGCTAAACCGGACATCAACTGCTCAAGAAACAATGTCAACAATTAACAAATGGGACCTCATTAAACTAAAGAGCTTCTGTACATCAAAGGATACAACCAAGGAAACAAACAGAAAACCCACAGAATGGGAGAAAATCTCACCAGCGATACATCTGATAGAGGTTTAATTACCAGAATGTATAACGAACTTAAAAAACAGAGAACCAAGACAAGAAACAACCCAATTGAAAGATGGGCTCAGGAGCTAAGCAGAAAGTTTTCAAAAGAAGAAGTAAAGATGGCAATGAAACATCTTAAAAGATGTTCAACATCACTAATAATCAGGGAAATGCAAATTAAAACCACTTTAAGATTTCACCTTACCCCAGTCAGACTGGCT
>NW_008350126.1:2848597-2848941 GCF_000622305.1 Nannospalax galili | reverse complement strand
TTTTCACAATAGCTAAGAGATGGAAGCAACCTAGGTGTCCCTCAATTGACGGTTGGATAATGAAAATGTGGTTACGATGGAGTTTTACTCAGCAGTAAAGAAAGATTCAATCATGAAATTTGCAGGTACATGGATGGAACTAGAAACTGTTATACTAAGTGAAGTAACATAGACTCAGAAAAAAAAATCAACATATGTTCTCCCTCATATGTGGATCCTAGAACCAGACTCTGATAAATGAGTATGTATCCAGATATAACTAAAGGAACCAGGATAATGGAAAGGAAACAGGGAGGTAAAGGAAAAGAAAGAACCTGAAAGAGAAGAACAGTAGGAAACAGGCC
>NW_008350126.1:2847407-2848146 GCF_000622305.1 Nannospalax galili | reverse complement strand
TGTCCTCTTGATCAAGGAGGCCGAGGAGACCCCACCAGATGGACTTGAACCAGTGTCCAGTCTACAAAGAGGAGGGTCAACACAGAGGAATCACTTCCTCCATGCTTCCAAGTGAAGCCTACCATGGCTGAGCAGCACCTTTGACTTATCTTCACATATGTGGAACTGACAAAAGAAAGGAGCCAGGGGCTTCTCCCAAGCCCATGTGACCCCTGAGGAACAGATCTTCACACGACCTTAAGAGTAAAAATAAATTGGTTTATCTAGGCCAACTGTATGGCCATAAATACGCAAAAGGAAAGAATAACCAAAGATTAAAGGGGCCAATATAATTTCTTTAGAGTGCATATGTATAGCTAAAGGCTACATAACAAGCAAAAATGCTAGACAGGCGATACCTTCTTTTGAGTTGTTGGCCAGGGTGGCCAAAGGGACTCCCAGATAGTAACCCAGAATAGACCTGGGAAAATGAACAGCAGACCCCAATCTTATCTAAAGGAATACTGACAACTAATTACTGCTAGATGAGGAAGAGCTGACCCTCCTAAAACTAAGACCTCTAGATAGGGTGACTAGATTTACCAGAAGGGCAAATAGTGGGGTATGGCTGGGGGCACCCACAACACAGCAGACAGTAGCAGGGACATCAGAGTATAAGGGCTCTAGTTGGGGGAGGGAGGCTATGGGAGCATGCTATCTGGGAAGTGGGTGTATAGTTGAATGAGATGGTTTGGGATGT